>NC_092710.1:367986632-368113959 GCF_047496885.1 Scyliorhinus torazame
GTGGCCGTGGGAAAGGCAGATGTAAAACACTACCTGCACGAGTGGATCTGATTACATAAGAACTAGGAGCAGGAGTCGGCAATTCACCCCCTGGCGCCTGCTCCACCATTCAACACCATCTCTGCCTCATCCCTGCCTTCCTGCCCGCTTGACATGACCTTTCACCCTGCTACGAATTACAAACCTGTATCTCTCAAATTTGTTTTGTTTTCTGGCACATTACTGAACTCTGGGTCGAGAATTTCACAGATTCACGATCCTTGAGTGAAGGAAGCGCTCCTCATTTCTGTTTTGAATCTGTCACCCCCTAGCCTGAAGCTGTGACCTCTTCTAGAACGTCCAACAAGGAGAAACATCCATCCCACGCTTATGCTGTATTTAGCGTTTTATATAACAATTATATATCCTGTCCGCTGCTGCCTGACGGCGCTGAGAACCCGGCTTCAACCCCGGGTCACTGTCCGTGTGGAGTTTGCCACATTCTCCCCGTGTCTGCGTGGGTCTCACCCCCACAACCAAAGGGTAGGTGGATCGGCCATACTTAAGTTGCCCCATAATTGGGAAATTTAAAAATATATTATATCTCTCCTCGTTCTTCTAAACTCCCAACGAGTATCACCTAAACTCAATCTTTCTTCATAAAACAAGTCCATCATCCTGGAATCAATCTGGGAACCTCTCTGAACAGCCTCCAATACATTTACGTCTTTCCTGAAGGAAAATGGACTAAAACTGCTCCATACTGCAGATGCGGTCCCACCAGTGCCCTATACAATTGCAACAGCGCTTCCCTGCTTTATACTCGATTCCATAGCAATGAATGGCACCGTTCCTTATTTACCTGTTGTAACTGCATACCAACGTTCTACCATTCACGGACACCCAGACCCTTCTGCAGCGAAGCATGATGAAGTTTCTCTCCATTTCGATAATAAGTTACCTTTTTCTTCTTCTGACCAAAAATGGACAACCTCACAGTTACCAATATTAAAGTCTATCTACCACATTTTGACTCACTCACTTGAACCATCCATTTGTAAGGTTCATATAACCTCATTGCAACTTACTGACCCACCTATTTTAGTGTCATCTGCAAATTTGGTTATAGAACCTTCTATCCCTGTATCCAAGTCATTAATATAGATTGTAAATAGCTGGGGCCCAAGGACCGAGCCCTGTGGCATCCCACTAGCTACATCATGCCAACCAGAAAAGGACTCATTATCCCAACTCTTTGTCTCCTGTCCGTCAGCCAGTCTTCTATCCAAGATAATAAGTTACCCCTAGTCCCATCTGATTCACCTTGTGAATTAACCTTCTGTGCGGCACCTTATCAGACACCTTCCGGAAGTCCAGGTATACTACATCTACAGGTGTCCATTATCCACTTGGCTCGTTTACATCTTCAAATAACTCAAAGCAAATTAGTCAAACATGATTTATCCTTCATAAAATCATGCTGACTGATGGATAGCGTTTTGACTTTCCAAATGTCCATTATTACTTCCTTAATAATGGATTCCAACGAATTTCCCAACAAAAGATGTTAATCTAACTGGTTTATAGTTTCCAACTTCCTCCCTTTTTGAACAGGGGTGCTACATTAACATTTTTCCAAAAGGCCAGGGAATTTTAGAATATTGTAACCAATGCCTCCACTATCGCTGCTGCCACTTCCTTTAAGACCCTCGGTTGTTGACCATCCTGCCCTGGGGGCCTGTCTGCCTTCAATCCCAATAGTTTGCTCAGTACCTTTTCACTAATGATGGCAATTGTTTAAGTTCCTCCTTTGCCACAATCTCTGCATTACCTGTTACTATTGGGATTATTCTCGTGTCCTCCACTGTGAACACTGAGGCAAAATATTGATTGTCTGCTATTTCTGATCCAATTCCCCAGTCTCGTCCTCTAAGAACCAATGTTGACTTTAGCTACTCTCTCCCTTTTTATACACTTTTAGAAACTTTGCTATGTTTTTATATTTGTGCTAGATTTCGTTCATAATTTACCATTGGTCTTTTATTAGTTTATTAGTAACCCATGTTCGCCTTTCAAGTGTTTTGCAGTCTCTTATCAGCCTGTCACTGGCCTTTTTTAATATATATTTTTATTAGAGTTTTTTCATTTTTACAAATAAGGCACCAAACCCTCAAAACTGGTACATCCGGATCTGGACTCTGCAGAGGATGCAGAGATGGTATTGTCACTGGACTAGAATCTGGATGGCCAGGCTAATGCTCTGGGCACCTGGATTCAAATCCCATCACTATGGCAGCTGGTGGAATTTAAATTCAGTTCATAAATCTGGGATATAAAGCTCGTCTCATGAATGGTGACACCAATTGTCATAAAAACCCAGCTGGTTCACGAAGGTCCTTTAGGGAAGGGAATCTGCTGGTTTAGGTTTGACTCCAGATCCACAGTGATGCGGTTGACCTTTCTCTGAACTGGCTGAGTAAGTGACTCAGTTTGAGGGCAGTGAAGGGCGGCACGCAAGTGCTGACCTTGCCATTGACCCCCATGTGTCCACTTACAGAAAGAGAGTAATACTGAACAACTGCTCCAATGTTTGGCAAGAGGAGAGAGGGCAACCGAACTCCCACCTTATTTTACAGTCTTCCCCAATCAGTGGTTTCTTTGTGTTTATTTCTCTAGGCATCCTACCTGACATGGGGGGTACTACAGGAACGGGTGATGACCAAGGCGTACGGGAGCACAGAGGCTGATCCTGGGGTGAAGTTTCAGGACTCCCAGTTCCTGGTTTTTATGAATCGTATCCTGGCGGTCACAGTCGCTGGCCTTTGCTGTGCTCTCACGAAGCAACCTCGTCACGGGGGACCCATGTACAAATATTCCTTTGCCTCTATCTCCAACATCCTGAGCAGCTGGTGCCAGTATGAAGCCTTGAAATTCATCAGCTTTCCAACGCAGGTACTGGCCAAGGCTTCGAAAGTCATTCCTGTCATGTTGATGGGCAAGATTGTGTCACACAAGAGCTATGAGTACTGGGAGTACCTGACAGCCATGCTCATCTCTGCTGGGGTCAGTATGTTCCTCCTGTCCAGCACTCAGAACAAACAGCCACCCACTGTTACCACTTTCTCAGGCATTGTCATCCTTGCTGGTTACATCCTCTTTGACAGCTTCACCTCCAATTGGCAGGACGCCCTCTTCAAGTACAAGATGTCCTCTATCCAGATGATGTTTGGAGTGAATCTCTTCTCCTGCCTCTTCACAATTGGCTCACTCCTGGAGCAGGGAGCTTTCTTCCAGTCTCTCTCCTTCATGCTGCAGCACCCAGAGTTTGCAATCCATGCAGGGTTGCTGTCGATCTGCTCTGCCTGTGGACAGCTCTTTATCTTCTACACCATCAGCCAGTTTGGAGCTGCCGTCTTCACCATCATCATGACCCTTCGACAGGCTTTTGCTATCCTCCTGTCCTGCTTTATCTATGGCCACTCAGTGACGGTAGTGGGTGGATTGGGACTGGCCACGGTTTTCTTTTCCCTCTTCCTGCGGGTATATGCCAGGAGCAGGATGAAGACCAAGAAGAGGACAGCCCAGTGCCAGGCTCCTGTGCAGAAGGTGTAACTGGGAATGTGGCTCCTCGGCAGGCCTGTTTTTTACGGTTAGTTAGTATGTTGGGCAGTCCAGTTTTTAACACCAATTCTAGATGGCGGGGAAGAGGAGATTGAAGTGGACAGTTTCATTTGAATCGACAAGGTTACCAGCTAGGGTCAGAATTGGGACGAGACAGCAGTTCATATCTTCACTCAGCTTGACTTCCCAACATTCTGGCATCCCCACCCAGACAGAACTAAGAGACGGAATGCACGCTCCCCATCCCCACCCAGACAGAACACACACTCCCCATCCCCACCTAGACAGAACGCACACTCCCCATCCCCACCCAGACAGAACGCACACTCCCAATCCCCACCCAGACAGAACGCACACTCCCCATCCCCACCCAGACAGAACTAAGAGACGCAACGCACACTCCCCTTCCCCACCCAGACAGAACGCACACTCCCCTTCCCCACCCAGACAGAACTAAGAGACGCAACGCACACTCCCCTTCCCCACCCAGACAGAACGCACACTCCCCATCCCCACCCAGACAGAACACACACTCCCCATCCCCACCTAGACAGAACGCACACTCCCCATCCCCACCCAGACAGAACGCACAGTCCCCATCCCCACCCAGACAGAACGCACACTCCCCATCCCCACCCAGACAGAACTAAGAGACGGAATGCACACTCCCCATCCCCACCCAGACAGAACGCACACTCCCCATCCCCACCCAGACAGAACGCACACTCCCCTTCCCCACCCAGACAGAACTAAGAGACGGAACGCACACTCCCCTTCCCCACCCAGACAGAACGCACACTCCCCATCCCCACCCAGACAGAACACACACTCCCCATCCCCACCTAGACAGAACGCACACTCCCCATCCCCACCCAGACAGAACGCACACTCCCCTTCCCCACCCAGACAGAACGCACACTCCCCATCCCCACCCAGACAGAACGCACACTCCCCATCCCCACCCAGACAGAACACACACTCCCCATCCCCACCTAGACAGAACGCACACTCCCCATCCCCACCCAGACAGAACGCACAGTCCCCATCCCCACCCAGACAGAACGCACACTCCCCATCCCCACCCAGACAGAACTAAGAGACGGAATGCACACTCCCCATCCCCACCCAGACAGAACGCACACTCCCCATCCCCACCCAGACAGAACGCACACTCCCCTTCCCCACCCAGACAGAACTAAGAGACGGAACGCACACTCCCCTTCCCCACCCAGACAGAACGCACACTCCCCATCCCCACCCAGACAGAACACACACTCCCCATCCCCACCTAGACAGAACGCACACTCCCCATCCCCACCCAGACAGAACGCACACTCCCCTTCCCCACCCAGACAGAACGCACACTCCCCATCCCCACCCAGACAGACGCACACTCCCCATCCCCACCCAGACAGAACGCACACTCCCCATCCCCACCCAGACAGAACTAAGAGATGGAATGCACACTCCCCATCCCCACCCAAACAGAACGCACACAACCCTTCCCCACCCAGACAGAACGCACACTCCCCATCCCCACCCAGACAGAACACACACTCCCCATCCCCACCTAGACAGAACGCACACTCCCCATCCCCACCCAGACAGAACGCACACTCCCCTTCCCCACCCAGACAGAACGCACACTCCCCATCCCCACCCAGACAGACGCACACTCCCCATCCCCACCCAGACAGAACGCACACTCCCCATCCCCACCCAGACAGAACTAAGAGATGGAATGCACACTCCCCATCCCCACCCAAACAGAACGCACACAACCCTTCCCCACCCAGACAGAACGCACACTCCCCATCCCCACCCAGACAGACGCGCACTCCCCATCCCCACCCAGACACAACACAGAGTCCTCACTCCCCATCCCCACCCAGACACAACACAGACAGAGTCCTCACTCCCCATCCCCATTCCGACACAACACAGAGTCCACACTCCCCATCCCCACCCAGGCACAACACAGACAGTGTCTGCACTCCCCATCCCCACTCAGACACAACACAGACAGAGTCTGCACTCCCCATCCCCACTCAGACACAACACAGACAGAGTCTGCACTCCCCATCCCCACTCAGACACAACACAGACAGAGTCTGCACTCCCCATCCCCACTCAGACACAACACAGACAGAGTCTGCACTCCCCATCCCCACTCAGACACAACACAGACAGAGTCTGCACTCCCCACCCCCACTCAGACACAACACAGACAGAGTCTGCACTCCCCACCCCCACTCAGACACAACACAGACAGAGTCTGCACTCCCCACCCCCACTCAGACACAACACAGACAGAGTCTGCACTCCCCATCCCCACTCAGACACAACACAGACAGAGTCTGCACTCCCCATCCCCACTCAGACACAACACAGACAGAGTCTGCACTCCCCACCCCCACTCAGACACAACACAGACAGAGTCTGCACTCCCCACCCCCACTCAGACACAACACAGACAGAGTCTGCACTCCCCATCCCCACTCAGACACAACACAGACAGAGTCTGCACTCCCCATCCCCACTCAGACACAACACAGACAGAGTCTGCACTCCCCACCCCCACTCAGACAGAGTCCTCACTCCCCATCCCCACTCAGACACAACACAGACAGAGTCTGCACTCCCCACCCACACTCAGACAGAGTCCTCACTCCCCATCCCCACTCAGACACAACACAGACAGAGTCTGCACTCCCGATCCCCACTCAGACACAACACAGACAGAGTCTGCACTCCCCACCCACACTCAGACAGAGTCCTCACTCCCCATCCCCACTCAGACACAACACAGACAGAGTCTGCACTCCCGATCCCCACTCAGACACAACACAGACAGAGTCTGCACTCCCCACCCACACTCAGACAGAGTCCTCACTCCCCATCCCCACTCAGACACAACACAGACAGAGTCTGCACTCCCGATCCCCACTCAGACACAACACAGACAGAGCCTGCACTCCCCATCCCCACTCAGACAGAGTCCTCACTCCCCATCCCCACCCAGACACAACACAGACAGAGTCTGCACTCCCGATCCCCACTCAGACACAACACAGACAGAGTCTGCACTCCCCCATCCCCACTCAGACACAACACAGACAGAGTCTGCACTCCCCCATCCCCACCCAGACACAACACAGACAGAGTCTGCACTCCCCCATCCCCACCCAGACAGAGTTCACACTCTTTCCCCCCCACCCCCAACTGACTGAAGGAAATGCTGCTCTGATATTTATGTTATGTGAATATACTCAATGCCTCTTTGTGGAACACGGATGTGTAAAGTACTTTACTCAGAGTGCCCCGGACTGTTCCGTTTCTGATTTGAATATTATATCCAGTTGTCTTGGATGCTCCCACCAGTGAGGAAAAAATCTCAAACCCCGCGATCAACTTCCTTCACAATTCGAAGCATCTCAACCAAATCCTTCCTTGCTCTTCTATCGTTAAGACAGCGACACCTGGTCTGTCCACCGTCTGAAACGTGGAGCAGTGACTACACTCTTTGCAAAATCGATATTTACATTCTGAGGTGTGGTTATCCAGATCGGGGTAGGACTCTAACTGGCTCAAGTAAACCACCTCACCACCAATTCCTGTCCTTGTATCCCAAAGCTCACGTTCGAAAGGCGAAAAGTCCCTTAGCATTTTGGATTTATTTTTTTAATTTACCCGATGACTACATTTCAGTGATGTGTACACAAGGATCCATAAACCTGTTTGCAGACATTCAACGCTCCGAGCGAGTCACACTTTTAACATACTCCAACTTTTTGAGTATTAGAATCGTGTGTAGGGGGAGAATACTGAGTGTGCATGGGTGTATATGGACAGGGAGAGTATACTGAGTGGTCATGGGTGTATATGGACAGGGAGAGTATACTGAGTGTTTGTGGGTCTGTATGGACAGGGAGAGTATACGGAGTGTGGGTCTATATGGACAGGGAGAGTATAGAGTGTTTATGGGTCTATATGGACAGGGAGAGTATACTGAGTGTTAGTGGGTGTATATGGACAGGGAGCGTATACTGAGTGTTTGTGGGTCTATATGGACAGGGAGAGTATACTGAGTGTTAGTGGGTGTATATGGACAGGGAGCGTATACTGAGTGTTTGTGGGTGTATATGGACAGGGAGAGTATACTGAGTGTTTGTGGGTGTATATGGACAGGGAGAGTATACTGAGTGTGGGTGGATATGGACTGGGAGAGTATACTGAGTGTTTGTGGGTGTGTATATGGACAGGGAGAGTATACTGAGTGTTTGTGGGTGTATATGGACAGGGAGAGTATACTGAGTGTTTGTGGGTGTATATGGACAGGGAGAGTATACTGAGTGTGGGTGTATATGGACAGGGAGAGTATACTGAGTTTGTGGGTGTGTATGGACAGGGAGAGTATACTGAGTGTTTGTGGGTGTATATGGACAGGGAGAGTATACTGAGTGTGCATGGGTGTATATGGACAGGGAGAGTATACTGAGTTTGTGGGTGCATATGGACAGGGAGAGTATACTGAGTGCTTGTGGGTCTATATGGACAGGGAGAGTATACTGAGTGTTTGTGGGTGTATATGGACAGGGAGAGCATACTGTTTGTGGGTCTATGGACAGGGAGAGTATACTGAGTGTGGGTGTATATGGACAGGGAGAGTATACTGAGTTTGTGGGTGTGTATGGACAGGGAGAGTATACTGAGTGTTTGTGGGTGTATATGGACAGGGAGAGTATACTGAGTGTGCATGGGTGTATATGGACAGGGAGAGTATACTGAGTTTGTGGGTGTATATGGACAGGGAGAGTATACTGAGTGCTTGTGGGTCTATATGGACAGGGAGAGTATACTGAGTGTTTGTGGGTGTATATGGACAGGGAGAGCATACTGAGTGTTTGTGGGTCTATGGACAGGGAGAGTATACTGAGTGTGGGTGTATATGGACAGGGAGAGTATACTGAGTTTGTGGGTGTGTATGGACAGGGAGAGTATACTGAGTGTTTGTGGGTGTATATGGACAGGGAGAGTATACTGAGTGTGCATGGGTGTATATGGACAGGGAGAGTATACTGAGTTTGTGGGTGCATATGGACAGGGAGAGTATACTGAGTGTTAGTGGGTGTATATGGACAGGGAGAGTATACTGAGTGTTTGTGGGTGTATATGGACAGGGAGGGTATACTGAGTGTTCATGGGTGTATATGGACAGGGAGAGTATACTGAGTGCTTGTGGGTGTATATGGACAGGGAGAGTATACTGAGTGTTTGTGGGTGTATATGGACAGGGAGAGTATACTGAGTGTTCATGGGTGTATATGGACAGGGAGAGTATACTGAGTGCTTGTGGGTGTATATGGACAGGGAGAGTATACTGAGTGTTCATGTATATAGACAGAGTATATTGAGTGTTCGTGGGTGTATATGGACAGGGAGAGTATACTGAGTGTTTGTGGGTGGATATGGACTGGGAGAGTATATTGAGTGTTTGTGGGTGTATATGGACAGAGAGAGTATACTGAGTGTTTGTGGGTGTATATGGACAGGGAGAGTATACTGAGTGCTTGTGGGTCTATATGGACAGGGAGAGTATAGAGTGTTCATGGGTGTATATGGACAGGGAGAGTATACTGAGTGTTTGTGGGTGTATATGGACAGGGTGAGTATAGAGTGTGGGTGTATATGGACAGGGATAGTATACTGTGTGTTTGTGGGTGTATATGGACAGGGAGAGTATACTGAGTGTGGGTCTGTATGGACCGGGAGAGTATACTGAGTGTTTGTGGGTCTGTATGGACAGGGAGAGTATACTGACTGTGGGTCTGTATGGACAGGGAGAGTATACTGAGTGTTCATGTATATAGACAGAGAGTATACTGAGTGTTTGTGGGTGTATATGGACAGGGAGAGTATACTGAGTGTTAGTGGATGTATATGGACAGGGAGAATATACTGAGTGTTTGTGGGTGTATATGGACAGGGAGAGTATACTGAGCGTTAGTGGGTGTATATGGACAGGGAGAGTATACTGAGTGTTTGTGGGTGTATATGGACAGGGAGAGTATTCGGAGTATTAGTTTGTAGGTGTATATGGAGAGGGAGAGTATACGGAGTATTAGTTTGTTCGTGTATATGGAGAGGGAGAGTATACGGAGTGTTAGTTTGTAGGTGTATATGGAGAGGGAGAGTATACGGAGTATTAGTTTGTAGGTGTATATGGAGAGGGAGAGTATACGGAGTGTTAGTTTGTAGGTGTATATGGAGAGGGAGAGTATACGGAGTATTAGTTTGTAGGTGTATATGGAGAGTGAGAGTATACGGAGTTTTAGTTTGTAGGTGTATATGGAGAGGGAGAGTATACGGAATATTAGTTTGTAGGTGTATATGGAGAGGGAGAGTATACGGAGTATTAGTTTGTAGGTGTATATGGAGAGGGAGAGTATACGGAGTATTAGTTTGTAGGTGTATATGGAGAGGGAGAGTATACGGAGTGTTAGTTTGTAGGTGTATATGGAGAGGGAGAGTATACGGAGTGTTAGTTTGTAGGTGTATATGGAGAGAGAGAGTATACGGAGTGTTAGTTTGTGGGTGTATATGGAGAGAGAGTATACGGAGTATTAGTTTGTAGGTGTATATGGAGAGTGAGAGTACACGGAGTATTAGTTTGTAGGTGTATATGGCGAGGGAGAGTATACGGAGTATTAGTTTGTAGGTGTATATGGAGAGTGAGAGTACACGGAGTATTAGTTTGTAGGTGTATATGGAGAGGGAGAGTATACGGAGTATTAGTTTGTAGGTGTATATGGAGAGTGAGAGTATACGGAGTGTTAGTTTGTGGGTGTATATGGAGAGGGAGAGTATACGGAGTGTTAGTTTGTGGGTGTATATGGAGAGTGAGAGTATACGGAGTATTAGTTTGTAGGTGTATATGGAGAGTGAGAGTATACGGAGTATTAGTTTGTAGGTGTATATGGAGAGTGAGAGTATACGGAGTATTAGTTTGTAGGTGTATATGGAGAGTGAGAGTATACGGAGTATTAGTTTGTAGGTGTATATGGAGAGTGAGAGTATACGGAGTATTAGTTTGTAGGTGTATATGGAGAGTGAGAGTATACGGAGTGTTAGTTTGTGGGTGTATATGGAGAGTGAGAGTATACGGAGTATTAGTTTGTAGGTGTATATGGAGAGTGAGAGTATACGGAGTATTAGTTTGTAGGTGTATATGGAGAGTGAGAGTATACGGAGTATTAGTTTGTAGGTGTATATGGAGAGTGAGAGTATACGGAGTGTTAGTTTGTAGGTGTATATGGAGAGGGAGAGTATACGGAGTATTAGTTTGTAGGTGTATATGGAGAGGGAGAGTATACGGAGTATTAGTTTGTAGGTGTATATGGAGAGTGAGAGTATACGGAGTGTTAGTTTGTGGGTGTATATGGAGAGGGAGAGTATACGGAGTGTTAGTTTGTGGGTGTATATGGAGAGTGAGAGTATACGGAGTATTAGTTTGTAGGTGTATATGGAGAGTGAGAGTATACGGAGTATTAGTTTGTAGGTGTATATGGAGAGTGAGAGTATACGGAGTATTAGTTTGTAGGTGTATATGGAGAGTGAGAGTATACGGAGTATTAGTTTGTAGGTGTATATGGAGAGTGAGAGTATACGGAGTATTAGTTTGTAGGTGTATATGGAGAGTGAGAGTATACGGAGTGTTAGTTTGTGGGTGTATATGGAGAGTGAGAGTATACGGAGTATTAGTTTGTAGGTGTATATGGAGAGTGAGAGTATACGGAGTATTAGTTTGTAGGTGTATATGGAGAGTGAGAGTATACGGAGTGTTAGTTTGTAGGTGTATATGGAGAGTGAGAGTATACGGAGTATTAGTTTGTAGGTGTATATGGAGAGTGAGAGTATACGGAGTATTAGTTTGTAGGTGTATATGGAGAGTGAGAGTATACGGAGTGTTAGTTTGTAGGTGTATATGGAGAGTGAGAGTATACGGAGTATTAGTTTGTAGGTGTATATGGAGAGTGAGAGTATACGGAGTATTAGTTTGTAGGTGTATATGGAGAGTGAGAGTATACGGAGTGTTAGTTTGTAGGTGTATATGGAGAGAGAGAGTATACGGAGTGTTAGTTTGTGGGTGTATATGGAGAGTGAGAGTATACGGAGTATTAGTTTGTAGGTGTATATGGAGAGTGAGTGTACTGAAGGCTGGGGAGGCAGTGGTGCCGTTTTATTGTCACTGGACTAGTAATCGTGTGACTGAGCAAAACCTGCGGACCTGGATTCAAATCCCGCCTCTGCAGAGGGTGAAATTTGAACTCAATAAAAATCTGGAATTAAAAGTCGAACGATGACCATGAAATCATTGCCGATTGTCGTACAAAATCCATCTGGTTCACTAATGTCCTTTAGGGAAGGAAAACTGTCGTCCACACCTGGCCTGTCCTCCATGTGACTCCAGACACACACAAATGTGGTTGAATCTGTCATTAAATGCTGGCACAGCCTGCGAAGCTCATGTCCCGTGAAACAAATACAAAAAACAAAATGTCCGTGGGTGTATATGGAGCGGTTCAGTATACTGCGTGTTAGTCTGTGGGTGTATATGGAGCGGTTCAGTATACTGCGTGTTAGTCTGTGGGTGTATATGGAGCGGGAGAGTATACTGCGTGTTAGTCTGTGGGTGTATATGGATCGGTTCAGTATACTGCGTGTTAGTCTGTGGGTGTATATGGAGCGGTTCAGTATACTGCGTGTTAGTCTGTGGGTGTATATGGAGCGGGAGAGTATACTGCGTGTTAGTCTGTGGGTGTATATGGATCGGTTCAGTATACTGCGTGTTAGTCTGTGGGTGTATATGGAGCGGTTCAGTATACTGCGTGTTAGTCTGTGGGTGTATATGGAGCGGTTTAGTATACTGCGCGTTAGTCTGTGGGTGTATATGGAGCGGTTCAGTATACTGCGTGTTAGTCTGTGGGTGTATATGGAGCGGTTCAGTATACTGCGTGTTAGTCTGTGGGTGTATATGGAACGGTTCAGTATACTGCGTGTTAGTCTGTGGGTGTATATGGAGCGGTTCAGTATACTGCGTGTTAGTCTGTGGGTGTATATGGAGCGGGAGAGTATACTGCGTGTTAGTCTGTGGGTGTATATGGAACGGTTCAGTATACTGCGTGTTAGTCTGTGGGTGTATATGGAGCGGGAGAGTATACTGCGTGTTAGTCTGTGGGTGTATATGGAGCGGTTCAGTATACTGCGCGTTAGTCTGTGGGTGTATATGGAGCGGGAGAGTATACTGCGTGTTAGTCTGTGGGTGTATATGGAGCAGTTCAGTATACTGCGTGTTAGTCTGTGGGTGTATATGGAGCGGTTCAGTATACTGCGTGTTAGTCTGTGGGTGTATATGGAGCGGTTCAGTATACTGTGTGCTAGTCTGTGGGTGTATATGGAGCGGTTCAGTATACTGCGTGTTAGTCTGTGGGTGTATATGGAGCGGTTCAGTACACTGCGTGTTAGTCTGTGGGTGTATATGGAGCGGTTCAGTATACTGCGTGTTAGTCTGTGGGTGTATATGGAGCGGTTCAGTATACTGCGTGTTAGTCTGTGGGTGTATATGGAGCGGTTCAGTATACTGCGCGTTAGTCTGTGGGTGTATATGGAGCGGTTCAGTATACTGCGTGTTAGTCTGTGGGTGTATATGGAGCGGTCAGTATACTGCGCGTTAGTCTGTGGGTGTATATGGAGCGGTTCAGTATACTGCGTGTTAGTCTGTGGGTGTATATGGAGCGGTTCAGTATACTGCGTGTTAGTCTGTGGGTGTATATGGAGCGGTTCAGTATACTGCGTGTTAGTCTGTGGGTGTATATGGAGCGGTTCAGTATACTGCGTGTTAGTCTGTGGGTGTATATGGAGCGGTTCAGTATACTGCGTGTTAGTCTGTGGGTGTATATGGAGCGGTTCAGTATACTGCGTGTTAGTCTGTGGGTGTATATGGAGCGGTTCAGTATACTGCGTGTTAGTCTGTGGGTGTATATGGAGCGGTTCAGTATACTGCGTGTTAGTCTGTGGGTGTATATGGAGCGGTTCAGTATACTGCGTGTTAATCTGTGGGTGTATATGGAGCGGTTCAGTATACTGCGTGTTAGTCTGGGTGTATATGGAGCGGTTCAATATACTGCGTGTTAGTCTGTGGGTGTATATGGAGCGGTTCAGTATACTGCGCGTTAGTCTGTGGGTGTATATGGAGCGGTTCAGTATACTGCATGTTAGTCTGTGGGTGTATATGGAGCGGTTCAGTATACTGCCTGTTAGTTTGTAGGTGTATATGGAGCGGTTTAGTACACTGCGTGTTAGTCTGTGGGTGTATATGGAGCGGTTCAGTATACTGCGTGTTAGTCTGTGGGTGTATATGGAGCGGTTCAGTATACTGCGTGATAGTCTGTGGGTGTATATGGAGCGGTTCAGTATACTGCGTGTTAGTCTGTGGGTGTATATGGAGCGGTTCAGTATACTGCACGTTAGTCTGTGGGTGTATATGGAGCGGTTCAGTATACTGCGTGTTAGTCTGTGGGTGTATATGGAGCAGGAGAGTATACTGCGTGTTAGTCTGTGGGTGTATATGGAGCGGTTCAGTATACTGCGCGTTAGTCTGTGGGTGTATATGGAGCGGTTCAGTATACTGCGTGCTAGTCTGTGGGTGTATATGGAGCGGTTCAGTATACTGCGTGCTAGTCTGTGGGTGTATATGGAGCGGTTCAGTATACTGCGTGTTAGTCTGTGGGTGTATATGGAGCGGTTCAGTATACTGCACGTTAGTCTGTGGGTGTATATGGAGCGGTTCAGTATACTGCGTGTTAGTCTGTGGGTGTATATGGAGCGGGAGAGTATACTGCGTGTTAGTCTGTGGGTGTATATGGAGCGGTTCAGTATACTGCGTGTTAGTCTGTGGGTGTATATGGAGCGGTTCAGTATACTGCGTGTTAGTCTGTGGGTGTATATGGAGCGGTTCAGTATACTGCGTGTTAGTCTGTGGGTGTATATGGAGCGGGAGAGTATACTGCGTGTTAGTCTGTGGGTGTATATGGAGCGGTTCAGTATACTGCGCGTTAGTCTGTGGGTGTATATGGAGCGGTTCAGTATACTGCGTGTTAGTCTGTGGGTGTATATGGAGCGGTTCAGTATACTGCGTGTTAGTCTGTGGGTGTATATGGAGCGGTTCAGTATACTGCGTGTTAGTCTGTGGGTGTATATGGAGCGGTTCAGTATACTGCGTGTTAGTCGGTGGGTGTATTTGGAGCGGGAGAGTATACTGCGTGTTAGTCTGTGGGTGTATATGGAGCGGGAGAGTATACTGCGTGTTAGTCTGTGGGTGTATATGGAGCGGGAGAGTATACTGCGTGTTAGTCTGTGGGTGTATATGGAGCGGTTCAGTATACTGCGTGTTAGTCTGTGGGTGTATATGGAGCGGTTCAGTATACTGCGTGTTAGTCTGTGGGTGTATATGGAGCGGTTCAGTATACTGCGTGTTAGTCTGGGTGTATATGGAGCGGGAGAGTATACTGCGTGTTAGTCTGTGGGTGTATATGGAGCGGTTCAGTATACTGCGTGTTAGTCTGTGGGTGTATATGGAGCGGTTCAGTATACTGCGTGTTAGTCTGTGGGTGTATATGGAGCGGTTCAGTATACTGCGTGTTAGTCTGTGGGTGTATATGGAGCGGTTCAGTATACTGCGTGTTAGTCTGTGGGTGTATATGGAGCGGTTCAGTATACTGCGTGTTAGTCTGTGGGTGTATATGGAGCGGTTCAGTATACTGCGTGTTAGTCTGTGGGTGTATATGGAGCGGTTCAGTATACTGCGTGTTAGTCTGTGGGTGTATATGGAGCGGTTCAGTATACTGCGCGTTAGTCTGTGGGTGTATATGGAGCGGTTCAGTATACTGTGTGCTAGTCTGTGGGTGTATATGGAGCGGTTCAGTATACTGCGTGTTAGTCTGTGGGTGTATATGGAGCGGTTCAGTATACTGCGCGTTAGTCTGTGGGTGGATATGGAGCGGTTCAGTATACTGCGTGTTCGTCTGTGGGTGTATATGGAGCGGTTCAGTATACTGCGTGTTAGTCTGTGGGTGTATATGGAGCGGTTCAGTATACTGCGTGTTAGTCTGTGGGTGTATATGGAGCGGTTCAGTATACTGCGCGTTAGTCTGTGGGTGTATATGGAGCGGTTCAGTATACTGCATGTTAGTCTGTGGGTGTATATGGAGCGGTTCAGTATACTGCGTGTTAGTCTGTGGGTGTATATGGAGCGGTTCAGTATACTGCGTGTTAATCTGTGGGTGTATATGGAGCGGTTCAGTATACTGCGTGTTAGTCTGTGGGTGTATATGGAGCGGTTCAATATACTGCGTGTTAGTCTGTGGGTGTATATGGAGCGGTTCAGTATACTGCGCGTTAGTCTGTGGGTGTATATGGAGCGGTTCAGTATACTGCGTGTTAGTCTGTGGGTGTATATGGAGCGGTTCAGTATACTGCGTGTTAGTCTGTGGGTGTATATGGAGCGGTTCAGTATACTGCATGTTAGTCTGTGGGTGTATATGGAGCGGTTCAGTATACTGCCTGTTAGTTTGTAGGTGTATATGGAGCGGTTGAGTACACTGCGTGTTAGTCTGTGGGTGTATATGGAGCGGTTCAGTATACTGCGTGTTAGTCTGTGGGTGTATATGGAGCGGTTCAGTATACTGCGTGTTAGTCTGTGGGTGTATATGGAGCGGTTCAGTATACTGCGTGTTAGTCTGTGGGTGTATATGGAGCGGTTCAGTATACTGCGTTTTAGTCTGTGGGTGTATATGGAGCGGTTCAGTATACTGCGTGTTAGTCTGTGGGTGCATATGGAGCGGTTCAGTATACTGCGTGTTAGTCTGTGGGTGTATATGGAGCGGTTCAGTATACTGCGCGTTAGTCTGGGTGTATATGGAGCGGTTCAGTATACTGCGTGTTAGTCTGTGGGTGTATATGGAGCGGGAGAGTATACTGCGTGTTAGTCTGTGGGTGTATATGGAGCGGGAGAGTATACTGCGTGTTAGTCTGTGGGTGTATATGGAGCGGTTCAGTATACTGCGCGTTAGTCTGTGGGTGTATATGGAGCGGTTCAGTATACTGCGTGTTAGTCTGTGGGTGTATATGGAGCGGTTCAGTATACTGCGTGTTAGTCTGTGGGTGTATATGGAGCGGTTCAGTATACTGCGTGTTAGTCTGTGGGTGTATATGGAGCGGTTCAGTATACTGCGTGTTAGTCGGTGGGTGTATTTGGAGCAGGAGAGTATACTGCGTGTTAGTCTGTGGGTGTATATGGAGCGGGAGAGTATACTGCGTGTTAGTCTGTGGGTGTATATGGAGCGGGAGAGTATACTGCGTGTTAGTCTGTGGGTGTATATGGAGCGGTTCAGTATACTGCGTGTTAGTCTGTGGGTGTATATGGAGCGGTTCAGTATACTGCGTGTTAGTCTGTGGGTGTATATGGAGCGGTTCAGTATACTGCGTGTTAGTCTGTGGGTGTATATGGAGCGGTTCAGTATACTGCGTGTTAGTCTGGGTGTATATGGAGCGGGAGAGTATACTGCGTGTTAGTCTGTGGGTGTATATGGAGCGGTTCAGTATACTGCGTGTTAGTCTGTGGGTGTATATGGAGCGGTTCAGTATACTGCGTGTTAGTCTGTGGGTGTATATGGAGCGGTTCAGTATACTGCGTGTTAGTCTGGGTGTATATGGAGCGGGAGAGTATACTGCGTGTTAGTCTGTGGGTGTATATGGAGCGGTTCAGTATACTGCGTGTTAGTCTGTGGGTGTAAATGGAGCGGTTCAGTATACTGCGTGTTAGTCTGTGGGTGTATATGGAGCGGTTCAGTATACTGCGCGTTAGTCTGTGGGTGTATATGGAGCGGTTCAGTATACTGCGTGTTAGTCTGTGGGTGTATATGGAGCGGTTCAGTATACTGCGCGTTAGTCTGTGGGTGTATATGGAGCGGTCAGTATACTGCGTGTTAGTCTGTGGGTGTATATGGAGCGGTTCAGTATACTGCGTGTTAGTCTGTGGGTGTATATGGAGCGGTTCAGTATACTGCGTGTTAGTCTGTGGGTGTATATGGAGCGGTTCAGTATACTGCGTGTTAGTCTGTGGGTGTATATGGAGCGGTTCAGTATACTGCGTTTTAGTCTGTGGGTGTATATGGAGCGGTTCAGTATACTGCGTGTTAGTCTGTGGGTGTATATGGAGCGGTTCAGTATACTGCGCGTTAGTCTGTGGGTGTATATGGAGCGGTTCAGTATACTGTGTGCTAGTCTGTGGGTGTATATGGAGCGGTTCAGTATACTGCGTGTTAGTCTGTGGGTGCATATGGAGCGGTTCAGTATACTGCGTGTTAGTCTGTGGGTGTATATGGAGCGGTTCAGTATACTGCGTGTTAGTCTGTGGGTGTATATGGAGCGGTTCAGTATACTGCGCGTTAGTCTGTGGGTGTATATGGAGCGGTTCAGTATACTGCATGTTAGTCTGTGGGTGTATATGGAGCGGTTCAGTATACTGCGTGTTAGTCTGTGGGTGTATATGGAGCGGTTCAGTATACTGCGTGTTAGTCTGTGGGTGTATATGGAGCGGTTCAATATACTGCGTGTTATTCTGTGGGTGTATATGGAGCGGTTCAGTATACTGCGTGTTAGTCTGTGGGTGTATATGGAGCGGTTCAGTATACTGCGCGTTAGTCTGTGGGTGTATATGGAGCGGTTCAGTATACTGCGTGTTAGTCTGTGGGTGTATATGGAGCGGTTCAGTATACTGCGTGTTAGTCTGTGGGTGTATATGGAGCGGTTCAGTATACTGCGTGTTAGTCTGTGGGTGTATATGGAGCGGTTCAGTATACTGCATGTTAGTTTGTAGGTGTATATGGAGCGGTTTAGTACACTGCGTGTTAGTCTGTGGGTGTATATGGAGCGGTTCAGTATACTGCGTGTTAGTCTGTGGGTGTATATGGAGCGGTTCAGTATACTGCGTGTTAGTCTGTGGGTGTATATGGAGCGGTTCAGTATACTGCGTGATAGTCTGTGGGTGTATATGGAGCGGTTCAGTATACTGCGTGTTAGTCTGTGGGTGTATATGGAGCGGTTCAGTATACTGCACGTTAGTCTGTGGGTGTATATGGAGCGGTTCAGTATACTGCGCGTTAGTCTGTGGGTGTATATGGAGCGGTTCAGTATACTGCGTGTTAGTCTGTGGGTGTATATGGAGCGGTTCAGTATACTGCGCGTTAGTCTGTGGGTGTATATGGAGCGGTTCAGTATACTGCGTGTTAGTCTGTGGGTGTATATGGAGCGGTTCAGTATACTGCGTGTTAGTCTGTGGGTGTATATGGAGCGGTTCAATATACTGCGTGTTATTCTGTGGGTGTATATGGAGCGGTTCAGTATACTGCGTGTTAGTCTGTGGGTGTATATGGAGCGGTTCAGTATACTGCGTGTTAGTCTGTGGGTGTATATGGAGCGGTTCAGTATACTGCGCGTTAGTCTGTGGGTGTATATGGAGCGGTTCAGTATACTGCGTGTTAGTCTGTGGGTGTATATGGAGCGGTTCAGTATACTGCGTGTTAGTCTGTGGGTGTATATGGAGCGGTTCAATATACTGCGTGTTATTCTGTGGGTGTATATGGAGCGGTTCAGTATACTGCGCGTTAGTCTGTGGGTGTATATGGAGCGGTTCAGTATACTGCATGTTAGTTTGTAGGTGTATATGGAGCGGTTTAGTACACTGCGTGTTAGTCTGTGGGTGTATATGGAGCGGTTCAGTATACTGCGTGTTAGTCTGTGGGTGTATATGGAGCGGTTCAGTATACTGCGTGTTAGTCTGTGGGTGTATATGGAGCGGTTCAGTATACTGCGTGATAGTCTGTGGGTGTATATGGAGCGGTTCAGTATACTGCGTGTTAGTCTGTGGGTGTATATGGAGCGGTTCAGTATACTGCACGTTAGTCTGTGGGTGTATATGGAGCGGTTCAGTATACTGCGTGTTAGTCTGTGGGTGTATATGGAGCGGTTCAGTATACTGCGTGTTAGTCTGTGGGTGTATATGGAGCGGTTCAGTATACTGCGTGTTAATCTGTGGGTGTATATGGAGCGGTTCAGTATACTGCGTGTTAGTCTGTGGGTGTATATGGAGCGGTTCAATATACTGCGTGTTAGTCTGTGGGTGTATATGGAGCGGTTCAGTATACTGCGCGTTAGTCTGTGGGTGTATATGGAGCGGTTCAGTATACTGCATGTTAGTTTGTAGGTGTATATGGAGCGGTTTAGTACACTGCGTGTTAGTCTGTGGGTGTATATGGAGCGGTTCAGTATACTGCGTGTTAGTCTGTGGGTGTATATGGAGCGGTTCAGTATACTGCGTGTTAGTCTGTGGGTGTATATGGAGCGGTTCAGTATACTGCGTGATAGTCTGTGGGTGTATATGGAGCGGTTCAGTATACTGCGTGTTAGTCTGTGGGTGTATATGGAGCGGTTCAGTATACTGCACGTTAGTCTGTGGGTGTATATGGAGCGGTTCAGTATACTGCGTGTTAGTCTGTGGGTGTATATGGAGCGGGAGAGTATACTGCGTGTTAGTCTGTGGGTGTATATGGAGCGGTTCAGTATACTGCGCGTTACTCTGTGGGTGTATATGGAGCGGTTCAGTATACTGCGTGCTAGTCTGTGGGTGTATATGGAGCGGTTCAGTATACTGCGTGTTAGTCTGTGGGTGTATATGGAGCGGTTCAGTATACTGCACGTTAGTCTGTGGGTGTATATGGAGCGGTTCAGTATACTGCGTGTTAGTCTGTGGGTGTATATGGAGCGGGAGTGTATACTGCGTGTTAGTCTGTGGGTGTATATGGAGCGGGAGAGTATACTGCGTGTTAGTCTGTGGGTGTATATGGAGCGGTTCAGTATACTGCGCGTTAGTCTGTGGGTGTATATGGAGCGGTTCAGTATACTGCGTGTTAGTCTGTGGGTGTATATGGAGCGGGAGA
This sequence comes from Scyliorhinus torazame, assembly GCF_047496885.1. Classification (NCBI taxonomy): domain Eukaryota; kingdom Metazoa; phylum Chordata; class Chondrichthyes; order Carcharhiniformes; family Scyliorhinidae; genus Scyliorhinus; species Scyliorhinus torazame. The sequence continues at coordinate 368,007,290 of NC_092710.1, forward strand.
GTATACTGCGTGTTAGTCTGTGGGTGTATATGGAGCGGTTCAGTATACTGCGCGTTAGTCTGTGGGTGTATATGGAGCGGTTCAGTATACTGTGTGCTAGTCTGTGGGTGTATATGGAGCGGTTCAGTATACTGCGTGTTAGTCTGTGGGTGTATATGGAGCGGTTCAGTATACTGCGCGTTAGTCTGTGGGTGTATATGGAGCGGTTCAGTATACTGCGTGTTCGTCTGTGGGTGTATATAGAGCGGTTCAGTATACTGCGTGTTAGTCTGTGGGTGTATATGGAGCGGTTCAGTATACTGCGTGTTAGTCTGTGGGTGTATATGGAGCGGTTCAGTATACTGCATGTTAGTCTGTGGGTGTATAATGGAGCGGTTCAGTATACTGCCTGTTAGTTTGTAGGTGTATATGGAGCGGTTCAGTATACTGCGTGTTAATCTGTGGGTGTATATGGAGCGGTTCAGTATACTGCGTGTTAGTCTGTGGGTGTATATGGAGCGGTTCAGTATACTGCGTGATAGTCTGTGGGTGTATATGGAGCGGTTCAGTATACTGCGTGTTAGTCTGTGGGTGTATATGGAGCGGTTCAGTATACTGCACGTTAGTCTGTGGGTGTATATGGAGCGGTTCAGTATACTGCGTGTTAGTCTGTGGGTGTATATGGAGCGGGAGAGTATACTGCGTGTTAGTCTGTGGGTGTATATGGAGCGGTTCAGTATACTGCGCGTTAGTCTGTGGGTGTATATGGAGCGGTTCAGTATACTGCGTGCTAGTCTGTGGGTGTATATGGAGCGGTTCAGTATACTGCGTGCTAGTCTGTGGGTGTATATGGAGCGGTTCAGTATACTGCGTGTTAGTCTGTGGGTGTATATGGAGCGGTTCAGTATACTGCACGTTAGTCTGTGGGTGTATATGGAGCGGTTCAGTATACTGCGTGTTAGTCTGTGGGTGTATATGGAGCGGGAGAGTATACTGCGTGTTAGTCTGTGGGTGTATATGGAGCGGTTCAGTATACTGCGTGTTAGTCTGTGGGTGTATATGGAGCGGTTCAGTATACTGCGTGTTAGTCTGTGGGTGTATATGGAGCGGAGAGTATACTGCGTGTTAGTCTGTGGGTGTATATGGAGCGGTTCAGTATACTGCGCGTTAGTCTGTGGGTGCATATGGAGCGGTTCAGTATATACTGCGTGTTAGTCTGTGGGTGTATATGGAGCGGTTCAGTATACTGCGTGTTAGTCTGTGGGTGTATATGGAGCGGTTCAGTATACTGCGTGTTAGTCTGTGGGTGTATATGGAGCGGTTCAGTATACTGCGTGTTAGTCGGTGGGTGTATTTGGAGCGGGAGAGTATACTGCGTGTTAGTCTGTGGGTGTATATGGAGCGGGAGAGTATACTGCGTGTTAGTCTGTGGGTGTATATGGAGCGGGAGAGTATACTGCGTGTTAGTCTGTGGGTGTATATGGAGCGGTTCAGTATACTGCGTGTTAGTCTGTGGGTGTATATGGAGCGGTTCAGTATACTGCGTGTTAGTCTGTGGGTGTATATGGAGCGGTTCAGTATACTGCGTGTTAGTCTGTGGGTGTATATGGAGCGGTTCAGTATACTGCGTGTTAGTCTGGGTGTATATGGAGCGGGAGAGTATACTGCGTGTTAGTCTGTGGGTGTATATGGAGCGGTTCAGTATACTGCGTGTTAGTCTGTGGGTGTATATGGAGCGGTTCAGTATACTGCGTGTTAGTCTGTGGGTGTATATGGAGCGGTTCAGTATACTCGTGTAGTCTGTGGGTGTATATGGAGCGGTTCAGTATACTGCGTGTTAGTCTGTGGGTGTATATGGAGCGGTTCAGTATACTGCGTGTTAGTCTGTGGGTGTATATGGAGCGGTTCAGTATACTGCGTGTTAGTCTGTGGGTGTATATGGAGCGGTTCAGTATACTGCGTGTTAGTCTGTGGGTGTATATGGAGCGGTTCAGTATACTGCGCGTTAGTCTGTGGGTGTATATGGAGCGGTTCAGTATACTGTGTGCTCGTCTGTGGGTGTATATGGAGCGGTTCAGTATACTGCGTGTTAGTCTGTGGGTGTATATGGAGCGGTTCAGTATACTGCGTATTCTGTCTGTGGGTGTATATGGAGCGGTTCAGTATACTGCGTGTTCGTCTGTGGGGTGTATATGGAGCGGTTCAGTATACTGCGTGTTAGTCTGTGGTGTATATGGAGCGGTTCAGTATACTGCGTGTTAGTCTGTGGGTGTATATGGAGCGGTTCAGTATACTGCGCGTTAGTCTGTGGGTGTATATGGAGCGGTTCAGTATACTGCGTGTTAGTCTGTGGGTGTATATGGAGCGGTTCAGTATACTGCGTGTTAGTCTGTGGGTGTATATGGAGCGGTTCAGTATACTGCGTGTTAATCTGTGGGTGTATATGGAGCGGTTCAGTATACTGCGTGCTAGTCTGTGGGTGTATATGGAGCGGTTCAATATACTGCGTGTTAGTCTGTGGGTGTATATGGAGCGGTTCAGTATTGACTGCGCGTTAGTCTGTGGGTGTATATGGAGCGGTTCAGTATACTGCCTGTTAGTTTGTAGGTGTATATGGAGCGGTTTAGTACACTGCGTGTTAGTCTGTGGGTTGTATATGAGCGGTTCAGTATACTGCGTGTTAGTCTGTGGGTGTATATGGAGCGGTTCAGTATACTGCGTGTTAGTCTGTGGGTGTATATGGAGCGGTTCAGTATACTGCGTGTTAGTCTGTGGGTGTATATGGAGCGGTTCAGTATACTGCGTGTTAGTCCTGTGGGTGTATATGGAGCGGTTCAGTATACTGCACGTTAGTCTGTGGGTGTATATGGAGCAGTTCAGTATACTGCGTGTTAGTCTGTGGGTGTATATGGAGCGGGAGAGTATACTGCGTGTTAGTCTGTGGGTGTATATGGAGCGGTTCAGTATACTGCGCGTTAGTCTGTGGGTGTATATGAGCGGTTCAGTATACTGCGTGCTAGTCTGTGGGTGTATATGGAGCGGTTCAGTATACTGCGTGCTAGTCTGTGGGTGTATATGGAGCGGTTCAGTATACTGCGTGTTAGTCTGTGGGTGTATATGGAGCGGTTCAGTATACTGCACGTTAGTCTGTGGGTGTATATGGAGCGGTTCAGTATACTGCGTGTTAGTCCTGGGGTGTATATGGGAGCGGGAGAGTATACTGCGTGTTAGTCTGTGGGTGTATATGGAGCGGGAGAGTATACTGCGTGTTAGTCTGTGGGTGTATATGGAGCGGTTCAGTATACTGCGCGTTAGTCTGTGGGTGTATATGGAGCGGTTCAGTATACTGCGTGTTAGTCTGTGGGTGTATATGGAGCGGTTCAGTATACTGCGTGTTAGTCTGTGGTGTATATGGAGCGGTTCAGTATACTGCGTGTTAGTCTGTGGGTGTATATGGAGCGGTTCAGTATACTGCGTGTTAGTCGGTGGGTGTATTTGGAGCAGGAGAGTATACTGCGTGTTAGTCTGTGGGTGTATATGGAGCGGGAGAGTATACTGCGTGTTAGTCTGTGGGTGTATATGGAGCGGGAGAGTATACTGCGTGTTGAGTCTGTGGGTGTATATGGAGCGGTTCAGTATACTGCGTGTTAGTCTGTGGGTGTATATGGAGCGGTTCAGTATACTGCGTGTTAGTCTGTGGGTGTATATGGAGCGGTTCGAGTATACTGCGTGTTAGTCTGTGGGTGTATATGGAGCGGTTCAGTATACTGCGTGTTAGTCTGGGTGTATATGGAGCGGGAGAGTATACTGCGTGTTAGTCTGTGGGTGTATATGGAGCGGTTCAGTATACTGCGTGTTAGTCTGTGGGTGTATATGGAGCGGTTCAGTATACTGCGTGTTAGTCTGTGGGTGTATATGGAGCGGTTCAGTATACTGCGTGTTAGTCTGGGTGTATATGGAGCGGGAGAGTATACTGCGTGTTAGTCTGTGGGTGTATATGGAGCGGTTCAGTATACTGCGTGTTAGTCTGTGGGTGTAAATGGAGCGGTTCAGTATACTGCGTGTTAGTCTGTGGGTGTATATGGAGCGGTTCAGTATACTGCGCGTTAGTCTGTGGGTGTATATGGAGCGGTTCAGTATACTGCGTGTTAGTCTGTGGGTGTATATGGAGCGGTTCAGTATACTGCGCGTTAGTCTGTGGGTGTATATGGAGCGGTCAGTATACTGCGTGTTAGTCTGTGGGTGTATATGGAGCGGGTTCAGTATACTGCGTGTTAGTCTGTGGGTGTATATGGAGCGGTTCAGTATACTGCGTGTTAGTCTGTGGGTGTATATGGAGCGGTTCAGTATACTGCGTGTTAGTCTGTGGGTGTATATGGAGCGGTTCAGTATACTGCGTTTTAGTCTGTGGGTGTATATGGAGCGGTTCAGTATACTGCGTGTTAGTCTGTGGGTGTATATGGAGCGGTTCAGTATACTGCGCGTTAGTCTGTGGGTGTATATGGAGCGGTTCAGTATACTGCGCGTTAGTCTGGGGTGTATATGGAGCGGTTCAGTATACTGCGTGTTAGTCTGTGGGTGTATATGGAGCGGTTTAGTACACTGCGTGTTAGTCTGTGGGTGTATATGGAGCGGTTCAGTATACTGCGTGTTAGTCTGTGGGTGTATATGGAGCGGTTCAGTATACTGTGTGCTAGTCTGTGGGTGTATATGGAGCGGTTCAGTATACTGCGTGTTAGTCTGTGGGTGTATATGGAGCGGTTCAGTATACTGCGCGTTAGTCTGTGGGTGTATATGGAGCGGTTCAGTATACTGCGTGTTCGTCTGTGGGTGTATATGGAGCGGTTCAGTATACTGCGTGTTAGTCTGTGGGTGTATATGGAGCGGTTCAGTATACTGCGTGTTAGTCTGTGGGTGTATATGGAGCGGTTCAGTATACTGCGCGTTAGTCTGTGGGTGTAAATGGAGCGGTTCAGTATACTGCATGTTAGTCTGTGGGTGTATATGGAGCGGTTCAGTATACTGCGTGTTAGTCTGTGGGTGTATATGGAGCGGTTCAGTATACTGCGTGTTAATCTGTGGGTGTATATGGAGCGGGTCAGTATACTGCGTGTTAGTCTGTGGGTGTATATGGAGCGGTTCAATATACTGCGTGTTATTCTGTGGGTGTATATGAGCGGTTCAGTATACTGCGTGTTAGTCTGTGGGTGTATATGGAGCGGTTCAGTATACTGCGTGTTAATCTGAGGGTGTATATGGGAGCGGTTCAGTATACTGCGTGTTAGTCTGTGGGTGTATATGGAGCGGTTCAGTATACTGCGTGTTAGTCTGTGGGTGTATATGGAGCGGTTCAGTATACTGCGCGTTAGTCCTGTGGGTGTATATGGAGCGGTTCAGTATACTGCATGTTAGTTTGTAGGTGTATATGGAGCGGTTTAGTACACTGCGTGTTAGTCTGTGGGTGTATATGGAGCGGTTCAGTATACTGCGTGTTAGTCTGTGGGTGTATATGGAGCGGTTCAGTATACTGCGTGTTAGTCTGTGGGTGTATATGGAGCGGTTCAGTATACTGCGTGATAGTCTGTGGTGTATATGGAGCGGTTCAGTATACTGCGTGTTAGTCTGTGGGTGTATATGGAGCGGTTCAGTATACTGCACGTTAGTCTGTGGGTGTATATGGAGCGGTTCAGTATACTGCGTGTTAGTCTGTGGGTGTATATGGAGCGGTTCAGTATACTGCGTGTTAGTCTGTGGGTGTATATGGAGCGGTTCAGTATACTGCGTGTTAATCTGTGGGTGTATATGGAGCGGTTCAGTATACTGCGTGTTAGTCTGTGGGTGTATATGGAGCGGTTCAATATACTGCGTGTTAGTCTGTGGGTGTATATGGAGCGGTTCAGTATACTGCGCGTTAGTCTGTGGGTGTATATGGAGCGGTTCAGTATACTGCGCGTTAGTCTGTGGGTGTATATGGAGCGGTTCAGTATACTGCATGTTAGTCTGTGGGTGTATATGGAGCGGTTCAGTATACTGCGTGTTAGTCTGTGGGTGTATATGGAGCGGTTCAGTATACTGCGTGTTAGTCTGTGGGTGTATATGGAGCGGTTCAGTATACTGCGTGATAGTCTGTGGGTGTATATGGAGCGGTTCAGTATACTGCGTGTTAGTCTGTGGGTGTATATGGAGCGGTTCAGTATACTGCACGTTAGTCTGTGGGTGTATATGGAGCGGTTCAGTATACTGCGTGTTAGTCTGTGGGTGTATATGGAGCGGGAGAGTATACTGCGTGTTAGTCTGTGGGTGTATATGGAGCGGTTCAGTATACTGCGCGTTAGTCTGTGGGTGTATATGGAGCGGTTCAGTATACTGCGTGCTAGTCTGTGGGTGTATATGGAGCGGTTCAGTATACTGCGTGTTAGTCTGTGGGTGTATATGGAGCGGTTCAGTATACTGCACGTTAGTCTGTGGGTGTATATGGAGCGGTTCAGTATACTGCGTGTTAGTCTGTGGGTGTATATGGAGCGGGAGTGTATACTGCGTGTTAGTCTGTGGGTGTATATGGAGCGGGAGAGTATACTGCGTGTTAGTCTGTGGGTGTATATGGAGCGGTTCAGTATACTGCGCGTTAGTCTGTGGGTGTATATGGAGCGGTTCAGTATACTGCGTGTTAGTCTGTGGGTGTATATGGAGCGGGAGAGTATACTGCGTGTTAGTCTGTGGGTGTATATGGAGCGGTTCAGTATACTGCGCGTTAGTCTGTGGGTGTATATGGAGCGGTTCAGTATACTGCGTGTTAGTCTGTGGGTGTATATGGAGCGGTTCAGTATACTGTGTGTTAGTCTGTGGGTGTATATGGAGCGGTTCAGTATACTGCGTGTTAGTCTGTGGGTGTATATGGAGCGGTTCAGTATACTGCGTGTTAGTCTGTGGGTGTATATGGAGCGGTTCAGTATACTGCGTGTTAGTCTGTGGGTGTATATGGAGCGGTTCAGTATACTGCGTGTTAGTCGGTGGGTGTATTTGGAGCGGGAGAGTATACTGCGTGTTAGTCTGTGGGTGTATATGGAGCGGTTCAGTATACTGCGTGTTAGTCTGGGTGTATATGGAGCGGTTCAGTATACTGCGCGTTAGTCTGTGGGTGTATTTGGAGCGGTTCAGTATACTGCATGTTAATCTGTGGGTGTATATGGAGCGGTTCAGTATACTGCGTGTTAGTCTGTGGGTGTATATGGAGCGGTTCAGTATACTGCGTGTTAGTCTGGGTGTATATGGAGCGGTTCAGTATACTGCGTGTTAGTCTGTGGGTGTATATGGAGCGGTTCAGTATACTGCGTGTTAGTCTGTGGGTGTATATGGAGCGGTTCAGTATACTGCGTGTTAGTCTGGGTGTATATGGAGCGGTTCAGTATACTGCGTGTTAGTCTGGGGGTGTATATGGAGCGGGAGAGTATACTGCGTGTTAGTCTGTGGGTGTATATGGAGCGGTTCAGTATACTGCGTGTTAGTCTGTGGGTGTATATGGAGCGGTTCAGTATACTGCGCGTTAGTCTGTGGGTGTATATGGAGCGGTTCAGTATACTGCGTGTTAGTCTGTGGGTGTATATGGAGCGGTTCAGTATACTGCGTGTTAGTCTGTGGGTGTATATGGAGCGGTTCAATATACTGCGTGTTAGTCTGAGGGTGTATATGGAGCGGTTCAGTATACTGTGTGTTAGTCTGTGGGTGTATATGGAGCGGTTCAGTATACTGCGTGTTAGTCTGTGGGTGTATATGGAGCGGTTCAGTATACTGCGTGTTAGTCTGTGGGTGTATATGGAGCGGTTCAGTATGCTGCGTGTTAGTCTGTGGGTGTATATGGAGCGGTTCAGTATACTGCGTGTTAGTCTGTGGGTGTATATGGAGCGGTTCAGTATACTGCGTGTTAGTCTGTGGGTGTATATGGAGCGGTTCAGTATGCTGCGTGTTAGTCTGTGGGTGTATATGGAGCGGTTCAGTATACTGCGTGTTAGTCTGTGGGTGTATATGGAGCGGTTCAGTATACTGCGTGTTAGTCTGTGGGTGTATATGGAGCGGTTCAGTATGCTGCGTGTTAGTCTGTGGGTGTATATGGAGCGGTTCAGTATACTGCGTGTTAGTCTGTGGGTGTATATGGAGCGGTTCAGTATACTGCGCGTTAGTCTGTGGGTGTATATGGAGCGGTTCAGTATACTGCGTGTTAGTCTGTGGGTGTATATGGAGCGGTTCAGTATACTGCGTGTTAGTCTGTGGGTGTATATGGAGCGTTTCACTACACTGCGTGTTAGTCTGTGGGTGTATATGGAGCGGTTCAGTATACTGCGTGTTAGTCTGTGGGTGTATATGGAGCGGTTCAGTATACTGCGTGTTAGTCTGTGAAATGAAAAACTGCTTATTGTCACAAGTAGGCTTCAAATGAAGTTACTGTGAAAACCCCCTAGTCGCCACATTCCGGTGCCTGTTCGGGGAGGCTGGTACGGGAATTGAACCGTGCTGCTGGCCTGCCTGGGTCTGCTTTAAAAGCCAGCTATTTAGCCCAGTGTGCTAAACCAGCCCCTGTATATATGGGTGTATATTGGCAGGGAGAGTATACTGAGTGTTAGTCTGTGGGTGTATATGGAGAATGAGTGTACTGAGTGTTAGTCTGTGGATGTATATGGAGAATGAGTGTGTACTGAGTGTTAGTCTGTCGGTGTATATGGAGAATGAGTGTGTACTGAGTGTTAGTCTGTAGGTGTATATGGAGAATGAGAGTGTACTGAGTGTTGGTCTGAGGGTATATATGGAGAGGGAGAGTATACCGAGTGTTAGTCTGTGGGTGTATATAGACAGGGAGAGTATACTGAGTGTTGGTCTGTGGGTGTATATGGACACGGAGTGTATACTGAGTGTTGGTCTGTGGGTGTATATGGACAGGGAGAGTATACGGAGTGTTAGTCTCTGGGTGTATATGGACAGGGAGAGTATACGGAGTATTAGACTGTCGGTGTATATGGAGAGTGGGAGTATACCGAGTGTTAGTCTGTGGGTGTATTTCATAGAATTTACAGTGCAGAAGGAGGCCATTCGGCCCATCGAGACTGCACCGGCTCTTGGAAAGAGCACCCTACCCAAGGTCAACACCGCCACCCTATCCCCATAACCCAGTAACCCCACCCAACACTAAGGGCAATTTTGGACACTAAGGGCAATTTATCACAGCCAATCCACCTAACCTGCACATCTTTGGACTGTGGGAGGAAACCGGAGCACCCGGAGGAAACCCACGCACACACGGGGAGAACGTGCAGACTCTGCACAGACAGTGACCCAAGCTGGAATCGAACCTGGGACCCTGGAGCTGTGAAGCAATTGTGCTATCCACAATGCTACCGTGCTGCGTGTATATGGACAGAGTATACTGCATTAGTCTGGGTGTATATGGACACGGAGTGTATACTGAGTGTTAGTCTGTGGGTGTATATGAACAGTACAGTATACGGAGTGTTAGCCTCTATGTGTATGGACAGGGAGAGTATACGGAGTATTAGACTGTCGGTGTATATGGGGAGTGGGAGTATACTGAGTGTTAATCTGTGGGTGTATATGGGCAGGGAGGTTATACTGAGTGTTAGTCTGGGTTTAAATGCACGGAGAGTATACAGCGTGTTAGTCTGTGGGTGTATATGGACTGGGAGAGTATCCTGCGTGTTAGTCTGTGGGTGTATAGGGAGAGTATACGGAGTGTTAGGCTGTGGGTCAGTGGGCAGGGAGAGTATACTGAGTGGGTGGATATGAAGTGTACTGTTGTGTATGGTGAGATGAGAGTTGGAATCTCTGTTCAATAAAACATTATAAAATGCCTCGTTATTTCTCATCACTTTCTCTGGTTTGAAACAATGTACAAGATCCAGTGTGTTTACAATGAGTTTAGAATTCTAGAATGGTTACAACAGACCAGGTCACTCAGCTTGCTGTGTGTGCACCAAGACCTTTAACATGGGGCCTTGTTAGAACTTTAACAAGAATAATCGAAGCAGAATTAGTTGCCAGATCAAACCCATACATGATGCAAACACAGGGAACTGAACACAGTGACCACTTTTATTTCTGCGCGGGCCAATGCCATCCATCCTGACCACAATTTCGGAAAGCACAAACAACTTCTAGGTCTCTAGTCATTGTGGCAAGACAAGTGTTATAAACAAGGCTTTCCCCAAGTGACGGAGTTTCTGCAAATTTCCAGGTTCCAAATTGTCTTGCCGTCTGCCCTACCAATCCATTTCTCATCTCCATGGTCACAGAAACATCTGTGCATCCAGCTAAATACGCAGGCACATTTTCTGTCTATTAATAAGAAAAAGTCAGTGGTGATTCAACCAAATCTTAGTCCCGCACGTACAAATATATACAACACCAGGCTGCCGTACCCGTTAATCTGTCCCTCCCTCTTGAATCTTTCCCCCTCCTCCCCTTGGTTTCTGTGCTCACGTCTCCTGAGACTTGCTCGTCTCCTCCTTCCTGTTTTCTCACTTCCCATTTCTATTTCTCACTCTCCTGCCTCTCGCTTGTTCGTCACTTGCCTCTCCCAATCTCTTCTCACTCACTGCTCACTCTTGTTTTTCCTCCGCCGCTTCCACTCTTTTCTCCTCTTCACTCCTGATTTCCTCTCTTGTTTATCTGTCTTTTCTGGTTTTTCTTTGATTATTTGTTTTTAAAACTTTCCCTTTATCTCACTTTCCTTTCATTCTCTTCCTCTTTCTCACTCGCTCTCCGGTTTCTCCCCCTCTTCTACTTTGCTCCTACTTGCTCACTCCTGTGGTTTGCTCCCCTCTCTCTCTCTGTAGCGAGCAGTGTGAACACAGCCACTGTGAGACTTCACTATATGATCACACTCTGCCTGAGACTGCATTGGCAGACAAGGGAACCTTTTAGTCAGGGTGGATCCTTTCCCAGTACCTGGGCCCAGGAGACGGTGCGGGAACTAAGAGCTGAGTGTTCCTGAATTTTTGCTGGAGTTGGAAATTCTTTTACTACCGTTGAGCTCAGGGATTGCAAATTCCTCCGATCTGCCAACTTGGCAGCAAGTGCGAGCTGGCGATGTAGTGACCATGTTACTGGACCTGTAATGTGAAGAGTCAAATACCACCATGCCAACTGGTGGAAGTTAAATTCAGTTCGTTAATTTGCATCGTACTGGTGACCAGTCATTGGGAAAACCCATCTTCAGGGAAGGAAATCAGTGGTCTGGCCTGCATGATTGCTCTGGGTCGCTGGTTTACTCGTCCAGTCACAAGACCACCCGGCCACCACCTCCCCAATATGCGACTCCCAAATCCACAGCAATCTGGTGAACTGCCTTCTGCAGTCAGCCACTGAATTGAGGTCAATCAGGAATGGGCAGTAAATGTTGGCTGTACCAGTGCTGGCTGTAATCCATGGAAGGGTAAATACAGATATACTGCTGTCTTTCTCACACTTCTTCCCCCTGTGAGTGAATGACTTTCAGGATTTGATGCAAAGTAAATAGCTCGACACTGTCCCCATCAAACACTCCCAGGACAGGTACAGCACGGGGTTAGATACAGAGTAAAGCTCCCTCTACACTGTCCCCATCAAACACACCCAGGACAGGTACAGCACGGTGTTAGATACAGAGTAAAGCTCCCTCTACACTGACCCCATCAAACACTCCCAGGACAGGTACAGCACTGGGTTAGATACAGAGTAAAGCTCCCTCTACACTGTCCCCATCAAACACTCCCAGGACAGGTACAGCACAGGGCTAGATACAGAGTAAAGCTCCCTCGACACTGTCCGAATCAAACACTCCCAGGACAGGTACAGCACTGGGTTAGATACAGAGTAAAGCCCCCTCTACACTGTCCTCATCAAACACTCCCAGGACAGGGACAGCACGGGGTTAGATACAGAGTAAAGCTCCCTCTACACTGTCCCCATCAAACACTCCCAGGACAGGGTCAGCACGGGGTTAGATACAGAGTAAAGCTCCCTCTACACTGACCCCATCAAACACTCCCAGGACAGGTACAGCACGGGGTTAGATACAGAGTAAAGCTCCCTCTACACTGTCCCCATCAAACACTCCCAGGACAGGTACAGCACGGGGTTAGATACAGAGTAAAGCTCCCTCTACACTGTCCCCATCAAACACTCCCAGGACAGGTACAGCACGGGGTTAGATACAGAGTAAAGCTCCCTCTACACTGTCCCCATCAAACACTCCCAGGACAGGTACAGCACTGGGTTAGATACAGAGTAAAGCCCCCTCTACACTGTCCTCATCAAACACTCCCAGGACAGGGACAGCACGGGGTTAGATACAGAGTAAAGCTCCCTCTACACTGTCCCCATCAAACACTCCCAGGACAGGGACAGCACGGGGTTAGATACAGAGTAAAGCTCCCTCTACACTGACCCCATCAAACACTCCCAGGACAGGTACAGCACGGGGTTAGATACAGAGTAAAGCTCCCTCTACACTGTCCCCATCAAACACTCCCAGGACAGGTACAGCACGGGGTTAGATACAGAGTAAAGCTCCCTCTACACTGTCCCCATCAAACACTCCCAGGACAGGTACAGCACGGGGTTAGATACAGAGTAAAGCTCCCTCTACACTGTCCCCATCAAACACTCCCAGGACAGGTACAGCACGGGGTTAGATACAGAGTAAAGCTCCCTCTACACTGTCCCCATCAAACACTCCCAGGACAGGTACAGCACGGGGTTAGATACAGAGAAAAGCTCCCTCTACACTGTCCCCATCAAACACTCCCAGGACAGGTACAGCACGGTGTTAGATCCAGAGTAAAGCTCCCTCTACACTGTCCCCATTAAACACTCGCAGCACAGGTACAGCACGGGGTTAGATACAGAGTAAAGCTCCCTCTACACTGTCCCCATCAAACACTCCCAGGACAGGTACAGCACGGTGTTAGATACAGAGTAAAGCTCCCTCTACACTGTCCCCATTAAACACTCCCAGCACAGGTACAGCATGGGGTTAGATACAGAGTAAAACTCACTCCACACTGTCCCCATCAAACACTCCCAGGACAGGTACAGCACGGTGTTAGATACAGAGTAAAGCTCCCTCTACACTGTCCCCATTAAACACTCCCAGCACAGGTACAGCACGGGGTTAGATACAGAGTAAAGCTCCCTCTACACTGTCCCCATTAAACACTCCCAGCACAGGTACAGCACGGGGTTAGATACAGAGTAAAGCTCCATCTACACTGTCCCCATCAAACACTCCCAGCACAGGTACAGCACGGGGTTAGATACAGAGTAAAGCTCCCTCTACACTGTCCCCATCAAACACTCCCAGGACAGGTACAGCACGGTGTTAGATACAGAGTAAAGCTCCCTCTACACTGTCCCCATTAAACACTCCCAGCACAGGTACAGCACGGGGTTAGATACAGAGTAAAGCTCCCTCTACACTGTCCCCATCAAACACTCCCAGGACAGGTACAGCACGGTGTTAGATCCAGAGTAAAGCTCCCTCTACACTGTCCCCATTAAACACTCCCAGCACAGGTACAGCATGGGGTTAGATACAGAGTAAAGCTCCCTCTACACTGTCCCCATCAAACACTCCCAGGACAGGAACAGCACGGGGTTAGATACAGAGTAAAGCTCCCTCTACACTGTCCCCATCAAACTCTCCCAGGACAGGAACAGCACGGGGTTAGATACAGAGTAAAGCTCCCTATACACTGTCCCCATCAAACTCTCCCAGGACAGGTACAGCACGGAGTTAGATACAGAGTAAAGCTCCCTCTACACTGTCCCCATCAAACTCTCCCAGGACAGGTACAGCACGGGGTTAGATACAGATGGTTTATAATTTATATCTGGTGGAAATCACGGAGATATGCTTAGCGCTTGGATAACGAAAGCCAAGCATTGTCCGTCGCTTCCTGCTCTGTGATGAGTTACAGACTGGAGTTTCTGCAATTAGGGCAAAATAGAAACAAAACCCACACGTATTCTTCATGTGCGAGCCGCTGACAGGAATCATTTACAACAATGAATGGAGACCCAAAACTTCCAGTGTCGGGTATCTCTTATTCATATAAACCTGTACCCCTCGGTTAGATTCCAGTCTGTAACTCACTCCCGGGTATCTGTTATTCATATCAACCTGTACCACTCCGTTAGATTCCAGTCTGTAACTCACTCCCGGGTATCTGTTATTCTGTATATAAACCACCCCAAACCCCTCGATTAGATTCCAGTCTGTAACTCACTCCTGGGTATCTGTTATTCATATAAACCTGTACCACTCCGTTAGATTCCAGTCTGTAACTCACTCCCGGGTATCTGTTATTCTATATATAAACCACCCCGAACCCCTCGATTAGATTCCAGTCTGTAACTCACTCCCGGGTATCTGTTATTCATATAAACCTGTACCACTCCGTTGGATTCCAGTCTGTAACTCACTCCTGGGTATCTGTTATTCATATAAACCTGTACCACTCCGTTAGATTCCAGTCTGTAACTCACTCCCGGGTATATGTTATTCATATAAACCTGTACCACTCCGTTGGATTCCAGTCTGTAACTCACTCCTGGGTATCTGTTATTCATATAAACCTGTACCACTCCGTTGGATTCCAGTCTGTAACTCACTCCTGGGTATCTGTTATTCATATAAACCTGTACCACTCCGTTGGATTCCAGTCTGTAACTCACTCCCGGGTATCTGTTATTCATATAAACCTGTACCACTCCGTTAGATTCCAATCTGTAACTCACTCCCGGGTATCTGTTATTCATATCAACCTGTACCCCTCGATTAGATTCCACTCTGTAACTCACTCCCGGGTATCTGTTATTCTATATATAAACCACACCGAACCCCTCGATTAGATTCCAGTCTGTAACTCACTCCCGGGTATCTGTTATTCTATATATAAACCACCCTGAACCCCTCGATTAGATTCCAGTCTGTACCTCACTCCCGGGTATCTGTTATTCTATTATATAAACCACCCTGAACCCCTCGATTAGATTCCAGTCTGTAACTCACTCCCGGGTATCTGTTATTCTATATATAAACCACCCTGAACCCCTCGATTAGATTCCAGTCTGTAACTCACTCCCGGGTATCTGTTATTCATATAAACCTGTACCACTCCGTTAGATTCCAGTCTGTAACTCACTCCCGGGTATCTGTTATTCATATCAACCTGTACCCCTCGATTAGATTCCACTCTGTAACTCACTCCCGGGTATCTGTTATTCTATATATAAACCACCCTGAACCCCTCGATTAGATTCCAGTCTGTAACTCACTCCCGGGTATCTGTTATTCTATATATAAACCACCCTGAACCCCTCGATTAGATTCCAGTCTGTAACTCACTCCCGGGTATCTGTTATTCATATCAACCTGTACCCCTCGATTAGATTCCAGTCTGTAACTCCCTCCCGGGTATCTGTTATTCTATATATAAACCACCCCGAACCCCTCGATTAGATTCCAGTCTGTAACTCACTCCCGGGTATCTGTTATTCTATATATAAACCACCCTGAACCCCTCGATTAGATTCCAGTCTGTAACTCACTCCCGGGTATCTGTTATTCATATAAACCTGTACCACTCCGTTAGATTCCAGTCTGTAACTCACTCCCGGGTATCTGTTATTCATATAAACCTGTACCACTCCGTTAGATTCCAGTCTGTAACTCACTCCCGGGTATCTGTTATTCATATAAACCTGTACCACTCCGTTAGATTCCAGTCTGTAACTCACTCCCGGGTATCTGTTATTCATATAAACCTGTACCACTCCGTTAGATTCCAGTCTGTAACTCACTCCCGGGTATCTGTTATTCTGTATATAAACCACCCCAAACCCCTCGATTAGATTCCAGTCTGTAACTCACTCCCGGGTATCTGTTATTCTGTATATAAACCACCCCAAACCCCTCGATTAAATTCCAGACTGTAACTCACTCCCGGGTATCTGTTATTCTGTATATAAACCACCCCAAACCCCTCGATTAGATTCCAGTCTGTAACTCACTCCCGGGTATCTGTTATTCTGTATATAAACCACCCCAAACCCCTCGATTAGATTCCAGTCTGTAACTCACTCCCGGGTATCTGTTATTCATATCAACCTGTACCACTCCGTTGGATTCCAGTCTGTAACTCACTCCCGGGTATCTGTTATTCATATAAACCTGTACCACTCCGTTAGATTCCAGTCTGTAACTCACTCCCGGGTATCTGTTATTCTGTATATAAACCACCCCAAACCCCTCGATTAGATTCCAGTCTGTAACTCACTCCCGGGTATCTGTTATTCATATCAACCTGTACCACTCCGTTAGATTCCAGTCTGTAACTCACTCCCGGGTATCTGTTATTCATATCAACCTGTACCACTCCGTTGGATTCCAGTCTGTAACTCACTCCCGGGTATCTGTTATTCATATAAACCTGTACCACTCCGTTAGATTCCAGTCTGTAACTCACTCCCGGGTATCTGTTATTCTGTATATAAACCACCCCAAACCCCTCGATTAGATTCCAGTCTGTAACTCACTCCCGGGTATCTGTTATTCTATATATAAACCACCCTGAACCCCTCGATTAGATTCCAGTCTGTAACTCACTCCCGGGTATCTGTTATTCTATATATAAACCACCCCGAACCCATCGATTAGATTCCAGTCTGTAACTCACTCCCGGGTATCTGTTATTCATATAAACCTGTACCACTCCGTTGGATTCCAGTCTGTAACTCACTCCCGGGTATCTGTTATTCATATAAACCTGTACCACTCCGTTAGATTCCAGTCTGTAACTCACTCCCGGGTATCTGTTATTCTGTATATAAACCACCCCGAACCCCTCGGTTAGATTCCAGACTGTAACTCACTCCCGGGTATCTGTTATTCTATATATAAACCACCCCGAACCCCTCGATTAGATTACAGACTGTAACTCACTCCCGGGTATCTGTTATTCTATATATAAACCACCCCGAACCCCTCGGTTAGATTCCAGTCTGTAACTCACTCCCGGATATCTGTTATTCATATAAACCTGTACCACTCCGTTGGATTCCAGTCTGTAACTCACTCCCGGGTATCTGTTATTCATATAAACCTGTACCACTCCGTTAGATTCCAGTCTGTAACTCAATCCCGGGTATCTGTTATTCTGTATATAAACCACCCCAAACCCCTCGATTAGATTCCAGTCTGTAACTCACTCCCGGGTATCTGTTATTCTATATATAAACCACCCTGAACCCCTCGATTAGATTCCAGTCTGCAACTCACTCCCGGGTATCTGTTATTCTATATATAAACCACCCCGAACCCCTCGATTAGATTTCAGTCTGAAACTCACTCCCGGGTATCTGTTATTCATATAAACCTGTACCACTCCGTTGGATTCCAGTCTGTAACTCACTCCCGGGTATCTGTTATTCATATAAACCTGTACCACTCCGTTAGATTCCAGTCTGTAACTCACTCCCGGGTATCTGTTATTCTGTATATAAACCACCCCGAACCCCTCGGTTAGATTCCAGACTGTAACTCACTCCCGGGTATCTGTTATTCTATATATAAACCACCCCGAACCCCTCGATTAGATTACAGACTGTAACTCACTACTGGGTATCTGTTATTCTATATATAAACCACCCTGAACCCCTCGATTAGATTCCAGTCTGTAACTCACTCCCGGGTATCTGTTATTCTATATAGAAACCACCCTGAACCCCTCGATTAGATTCCAGTCTGTAACTCACTCCCGGGTATCTGTTATTCTATAAACCACCCTGAACCCCTCGATTAGATTCCAGTCTGTAACTCACTCCCGGGTATCTGTTATTCTATATATAAACCACCCCGAACCCCTCGATTAGATTCCAGTCTGTAACTCACTCCCGGGTATCTGTTATTCTATATATAAACCACCCTGAACCGCTCGATTAGATTCCAGTCTGTACCTCACTCCCGGGTATCTGTTATTCTAAAGGTACACTACCCCGAACCCCTCGATTAGATTCTAGTCTGTAACTCACTCCCGGGTATCTGTTACTCTATATATAAACCACCCTGAACCCCTCGATTAGATTCCAGTCTGTAACTTACTCCCGGGTATCTGTTATTCTATATATAAACCACCCTGAACCCCTCGATTAGATTCCAGTCTGTAACTCACTCCCGGGTATCTGTTATTCTATATATAAACCACCCTGAACCCCTCGATTATATTCCAGTCTGTAACTCACTCCCGGGTATCTGTTATTCTATATATAAACCACCCCGAACCCCTCGATTAGATTCCAGTCTGTAACACACTCCCGGGTATCTGTTATTCTACATATAAACCACCCCGAACCGCTCGATTAGATTCCAGTCTGTAACTCACTCCCGGGTATCTGCTATTCTGTATATAAACCACCCCGAACCCCTCGATTAGATTCCAGTCTGTAACTCACTCCCGGGTATCTGTTATTCTATATATAAACCACCCTGAACCCCTCGATTAGATTCCAGTCTGTAACTCACTCCCGGGTATCTGTTATTCTATATATAAACCACCCCGAACCCCTCGATTAGATTCCAGTCTGTAACTCACTCCCGGGTATCTGTTATTCATATAAACCTGTACCACTCCGTTGGATTCCAGTCTGTAACTCACTCCCGGGTATCTGTTATTCATATAAACCTGTACCACTCCGTTAGATTCCAGTCTGTAACTCACTCCCGGGTATCTGTTATTCTGTATATAAACCACCCCGAACCCCTCGGTTAGATTCCAGACTGTAACTCACTCCCGGGTATCTGTTATTCTATATATAAACCACCCCGAACCCCTTGATTAGATTACAGACTGTAACTCACTACCGGGTATCTGTTATTCTATATATAAACCACCCTGAACCCCTCGATTAGATTCCAGTCTGTAACTCACTCCCGGGTATCTGTTATTCTATATATAAACCACCCTGAACTCCTCGATTAGATTCCAGTCTGTAACTCACTCCCGGGTATCTGTTATTCTATAAACCACCCTGAACCCCTCGATTAGATTCCAGTCTGTAACTCACTCCCGGGTATCTGTTATTCTATATATAAACCACCCCGAACCCCTCGATTAGATTCCAGTCTGTAACTCACTCCCGGGTATCTGTTATTCTATATATAAACCACCCTGAACCGCTCGATTAGATTCCAGCCTGTACCTCACTCCCGGGTATCTGTTATTCTAAAGGTACACTACCCCGAACCCCTCGATTAGATTCTAGTCTGTAACTCACTCCCGGGTATCTGTTATTCTATATATAAACCACCCTGAACCCCTCGATTAGATTCCATCTGTAACTCACTCCCGGGTATCTGTTATTCTATATATAAACCACCCTGAACCCCTCGATTAGATTCCAGTCTGTAACTCACTCCCGGGTATCTGTTATTCTATATATAAACCACCCTGAACCCCTCGATTATATTCCAGTCTGTAACTCACTCCCGGGTATCTGTTATTCTATATATAAACCACCCCGAACCCCTCGATTAGATTCCAGTCTGTAACACACTCCCGGGTATCTGTTATTCTATATATAAACCACCCCGAACCGCTCGATTAGATTCCAGTCTGTAACTCACTCCCGGGTATCTGTTATTCTGTATATAAACCACCCCGAACCCCTCGATTAGATTCCAGTCTGTAACTCACTCCCGGATATCTGTTATTCTATATATAAACCACCCCGAACCCCTCGATTAGATTCCAGTCTGTAACTCACTCCCGGGTATCTGTTATTCTCTATATAAACCACCCCGAACCCCTCGATTAGATTCCAGTCTGTAACTCACTCCCGGGTATCTGTTATTCTATATATAAACCACCCCGAACCGCTCGATTAGATTCCAGTCTGTACCTCACTCCCGGGTATCTGTTATTCTAAAGATACACTACCCCGAACCCCTCGATTAGATTCCAGTCTGTAACTCACCCCCGTGTATCTGTTATTCTATATATAAACCACCCCGAACCCCTCGATTAGATTCCAGTCTGTAACTCACTCCCGGGTATCTGTTATTCTATATATAAATTGCCCTGAACCCATCGAATAGATTCCAGTCTGTAACTCACTCCCAGGTATCTGTTATTCTATATATAAACCACCCCGAACCCCTCGATTAGATTCTAGTCTGTAACTCACTCCCGGGTATCTGTTATTCTATATATAAACCACCCTGAACCCCTCGATTAGATTCCAGTCTGTAACTCACTCCCGGGTATCTGTTATTCTATATATAAACCACCCTGAACCCCTCGATTAGATTCCAGTCTGTAACTCACTCCCGGGTATCTGTTATTCTATATATAAACCACCCTGAACCCCTCGATTATATTCCAGTCTGTAACTCACTCCCGGGTATCTGTTATTCTATATATAAACCACCCCGAACCCCTCGATTAGATTCCAGTCTGTAACACACTCCCGGGTATCTGTTATTCTATATATAAACCACCCCGAACCGCTCGATTAGATTCCAGTCTGTAACTCACTCCCGGGTATCTGTTATTCTGTATATAAACCACCCCGAACCCCTCGATTAGATTCCAGTCTGTAACTCACTCCCGGATATCTGTTATTCTATATATAAACCACCCCGAACCCCTCGATTAGATTCCAGTCTGTAACTCACTCCCGGGTATCTGTTATTCTCTATATAAACCACCCCGAACCCCTCGATTAGATTCCAGTCTGTAACTCACTCCCGGGTATCTGTTATTCTATATATAAACCACCCCGAACCGCTCGATTAGATTCCAGTCTGTACCTCACTCCCGGGTATCTGTTATTCTAAAGATACACTACCCCGAACCCCTCGATTAGATTCCAGTCTGTAACTCACCCCCGTGTATCTGTTATTCTATATATAAACCACCCTGAACCCCTCTATTAGATTCCAGTCTGTAACTCACTCCCGGGTATCTGTTATTCTAAAGATACACTACCCCGAACCCCTCGATTAGATTCCAGTCTGTAACTCACCCCCGTGTATCTGTTATTCTATATATAAACCACCCCGAACCCCTCGATTAGATTCCAGTCTGTAACTCACTCCCGGGTATCTGTTATTCTATATATAAATTGCCCTGAACCCATCGAATAGATTCCAGTCTGTAACTCACTCCCAGGTATCTGTTATTCTATATATAAACCACCCTGAACCCCTCGGTTAGATTCCAGTCTGTAACTCACTCCTGGGTATCTGTTATTCTATAAATAAACCACCCTGAACCCCTCGATTAGATTCCAGTCTGTAACTCACTCCCGGGTATCTGTTATTCTATATATAAACCACCCTGAATCCCTCGATTAGATTCCAGTCTGTAACTCACTCCCGGGTATCTGTTATTCTATATATAAACCACCCTGAACCCCTCGATTAGATTCCAGTCTGTAACTCACTCCCGGGTATCTGTTATTCTATATGTCAACCACCCTGAACCCCTCGATTAGATTCCAGTCTGTAACTCACTCCCGGGTATCTGTTATTCTAGATATAAACCACCCTCAACCCCTCGATTAGATTCCAGTCTGTAACTTACTCCTGGGTATCTGTTATTCTATATATAAACTACCCCAAACCCCTCGATTAGATTCCAGTCTGTAACTCACTCCCGGGTATCTGTTATTCTATATATAAACCACCCCGAACCCCTCGATTAGATTCCAGTCTGTAACTCACTCCCGGGTATCTGTTATTCTAGATATAAACCACCCTGAACCCCTCGATTAGATTCCAGTCTGTAACTTACTCCCGGGTATCTGTTATTCTATATATAAACCACCCTGAACCCATCGATTAGATTCCAGTCTGTAACTTACTCCCAGGTATCTGTTATTCTGTATATAAACCACCCCGAACCCCTCGGTTAGATTCCAGTCTGTAACTCACTCCCGGGTATCTGTTATTCTATATATAAACCACCCCGAACCCCTCGATTAGATTCCAGTCTGTAACTCACTCCCGGGTATCTGTTATTCTATATATAAACCACCCTGAACCCCTCGATTAGATTCCAGTCTGTAACTCACTCCCGGGTATCTGTTATTCTATATATAAACCACCCCGAACCCCTCGATTAGATTCCAGTCTGTAACTCACTCCCGGGTATCTGTTATTCATATAAACCTGTACCACTCCGTTGGATTCCAGTCTGTAACTCACTCCCGGGTATCTGTTATTCATATAAACCTGTACCACTCCGTTAGATTCCAGTCTGTAACTCACTCCCGGGTATCTGTTATTCTGTATATAAACCACCCCGAACCCCTCGGTTAGATTCCAGACTGTAACTCACTCCCGGGTATCTGTTATTCTATATATAAACCACCCCGAACCCCTTGATTAGATTACAGACTGTAACTCACTACCGGGTATCTGTTATTCTATATATAAACCACCCTGAACCCCTCGATTAGATTCCAGTCTGTAACTCACTCCCGGGTATCTGTTATTCTATATATAAACCACCCTGAACTCCTCGATTAGATTCCAGTCTGTAACTCACTCCCGGGTATCTGTTATTCTATAAACCACCCTGAACCCCTCGATTAGATTCCAGTCTGTAACTCACTCCCGGGTATCTGTTATTCTATATATAAACCACCCCGAACCCCTCGATTAGATTCCAGTCTGTAACTCACTCCCGGGTATCTGTTATTCTATATATAAACCACCCTGAACCGCTCGATTAGATTCCAGCCTGTACCTCACTCCCGGGTATCTGTTATTCTAAAGGTACACTACCCCGAACCCCTCGATTAGATTCTAGTCTGTAACTCACTCCCGGGTATCTGTTATTCTATATATAAACCACCCTGAACCCCTCGATTAGATTCCAGTCTGTAACTCACTCCCGGGTATCTGTTATTCTATATATAAACCACCCTGAACCCCTCGATTAGATTCCAGTCTGTAACTCACTCCCGGGTATCTGTTATTCTATATATAAACCACCCTGAACCCCTCGATTATATTCCAGTCTGTAACTCACTCCCGGGTATCTGTTATTCTATATATAAACCACCCCGAACCCCTCGATTAGATTCCAGTCTGTAACACACTCCCGGGTATCTGTTATTCTATATATAAACCACCCCGAACCGCTCGATTAGATTCCAGTCTGTAACTCACTCCCGGGTATCTGTTATTCTGTATATAAACCACCCCGAACCCCTCGATTAGATTCCAGTCTGTAACTCCCGGATATCTGTTATTCTATATATAAACCACCCCGAACCCCTCGATTAGATTCCAGTCTGTAACTCACTCCCGGGTATCTGTTATTCTCTATATAAACCACCCCGAACCCCTCGATTAGATTCCAGTCTGTAACTCACTCCCGGGTATCTGTTATTCTATATATAAACCACCCCGAACCGCTCGATTAGATTCCAGTCTGTACCTCACTCCCGGGTATCTGTTATTCTAAAGATACACTACCCCGAACCCCTCGATTAGATTCCAGTCTGTAACTCACCCCCGTGTATCTGTTATTCTATATATAAACCACCCCGAACCCCTCGATTAGATTCCAGTCTGTAACTCACTCCCGGGTATATGTTATTCTAAAGATACACTACCCCGAACCCCTCGATTAGATTCCAGTCTGTAACTCACCCCCGTGTATCTGTTATTCTATATATAAACCACCCCGAACCCCTCGATTAGATTCCAGTCTGTAACTCACTCCCGGGTATCTGTTATTCTATATATAAATTGCCCTGAACCCATCGAATAGATTCCAGTCTGTAACTCACTCCCAGGTATCTGTTATTCTATATATAAACCACCCCGAACCCCTCGATTAGATTCTAGTCTGTAACTCACTCCCGGGTATCTGTTATTCTCTATATAAACCACCCTGAACCCCTCGATTAGATTCCAGTCTGTAACTCACTCCCGGGTATCTGTTATTCTATATATAAACCACCCTGAACCCCTCGATTAGATTCCAGTCTGTAACTCACTCCCGGGTATCTGTTATTCTATATATAAACAACCCTGAACCCCTCGATTATATTCCAGTCTGTAACTCACTCCCGGGTATCTGTTATTCTATATATAAACCACCCCGAACCCCTCGATTAGATTCCAGTCTGTAACACACTCCCGGGTATCTGTTATTCTATATATAAACCACCCCGAACCGCTCGATTAGATTCCAGTCTGTAACTCACTCCCGGGTATCTGTTATTCTGTATATAAACCACCCCGAACCCCTCGATTAGATTCCAGTCTGTAACTCACTCCCGGATATCTGTTATTCTATATATAAACCACCCCGAACCCCTCGATTAGATTCCAGTCTGTAACTCACTCCCGGGTATCTGTTATTCTCTATATAAACCACCCCGAACCCCTCGATTAGATTCCAGTCTGTAACTCACTCCCGGGTATCTGTTATTCTATATATAAACCACCCCGAACCGCTCGATTAGATTCCAGTCTGTACCTCACTCCCGGGTATCTGTTATTCTAAAGATACACTACCCCGAACCCCTCGATTAGATTCCAGTCTGTAACTCACCCCCGTGTATCTGTTATTCTATATATAAACCACCCTGAACCCCTCTATTAGATTCCAGTCTGTAACTCACTCCCGGGTATCTGTTATTCTAAAGATACACTACCCCGAACCCCTCGATTAGATTCCAGTCTGTAACTCACCCCCGTGTATCTGTTATTCTATATATAAACCACCCCGAACCCCTCGATTAGATTCCAGTCTGTAACTCACTCCCGGGTATCTGTTATTCTATATATAAATTGCCCTGAACCCATCGAATAGATTCCAGTCTGTAACTCACTCCCAGGTATCTGTTATTCTATATATAAACCACCCTGAACCCCTCGGTTAGATTCCAGTCTATAACTCACTCCTGGGTATCTGTTATTCTATAAATAAACCACCCTGAACCCCTCGATTAGATTCCAGTCTGTAACTCACTCCCGGGTATCTGTTATTCTATATATAAACCACCCTGAATCCCTCGATTAGATTCCAGTCTGTAACTCACTCCCGGGTATCTGTTATTCTATATATAAACCACCCTGAACCCCTCGATTAGATTCCAGTCTGTAACTCACTCCCGGGTATCTGTTATTCTATATGTCAACCACCCTGAACCCCTCGATTAGATTCCAGTCTGTAACTCACTCCCGGGTATCTGTTATTCTAGATATAAACCACCCTCAACCCCTCGATTAGATTCCAGTCTGTAACTTACTCCTGGGTATCTGTTATTCTATATATAAACTACCCCAAACCCCTCGATTAGATTCCAGTCTGTAACTCACTCCCGGGTATCTGTTATTCTATATATAAACCACCCCGAACCCCTCGATTAGATTCCAGTCTGTAACTCACTCCCGGGTATCTGTTATTCTAGATATAAACCACCCTGAACCCCTCGATTAGATTCCAGTCTGTAACTTACTCCCGGGTATCTGTTATTCTATATATAAACCACCCTGAACCCATCGATTAGATTCCAGTCTGTAACTTACTCCCAGGTATCTGTTATTCTGTATATAAACCACCCCGAACCCCTCGGTTAGATTCCAGTCTGTAACTCACTCCCGGGTATCTGTTATTCTATATATAAACCACCCCGAACCCCTCGATTAGATTCCAGTCTGTAACTCACTCCCGGGTATCTGTTATTCTATATATAAACCACCCCGAACCACTCGGTTAGATTCCAGTCTGTTACTCACTCCCGGGTATCTGTTATTCTATATATAAACCACCCTGAACCCCTCGATTAGATTCCAGTCTGTAACTCACTCCCAGGTATCTGTTATTCTATATATAAGCCACCCTGAGCCCCTCGATTAGATTCCAGTCTGTAACTTACTCCCGGGTATCTGTTATTCTGTATATAAACCACCCCGAACCCCTCGGTTAGATTCCAGTCTGTTACTCACTCCCGGGTATCTGTTATTCTATATATAAACCACCCCGAACCCCTCGATTAGATTCCAGTCTGTAACTCACTCCCGGGTATTGTTATTCTATATATAAACCACCCCGAACCCCTCGATTAGATTCCAGTCAGTAACTCACTCCTGGGTATCTGTTATTCTACATATAAACCACCCCGAACCCCTCGATTAGATTCCAGTCTGTAACTCACTCCCGGGTATCTGTTATTCTATATATAAACCATCCTGAACCCCTAGATTAGATTCCAGTCAGTAACTCACTCCTGGCTATCTGTTATTCTATATATAAATCACTCCGAACCCCTCGATTAGATTCCAGCCTGTAACTTACTCACGGGTATCTGTTATTCTATATATAAACCACCCTGAACACTCGATTAGATTCTAGTCTGTAACTCACTACCGGGTATCTGTTATCCGATATATAAACCACCCTGAACCCATCGATTAGATTCCAGTCTGTAACTCACTCCCGGGTATCTGTTATTCTATATATAAACTACCCCGAAACCCTCGATTAGATTCCAGTCTGTAACTCACTCCCAGGTATCTGTTATTCTATATATAAACCACCCTGAACCCATCGATTAGATTCCAGTCTGTAACTCACTCCCGGGTATCTGTTATTCTATATATAAACCACCCTGAACCGCTCGATTAGATTCCAGTCTGTACCTCACTCCCGGGTATCTGTTATTCTAAAGGTACACTACCCCGAACCCCTCGATTAGATTCTAGTCTGTAACTCACTCCCGGGTATCTGTTATTCTATATATAAACCACCCTGAACCCCTCGATTAGATTCCAGTCTGTAACTTACTCCCGGGTATCTGTTATTCTATATATAAACCACCCTGAACCCCTCGATTAGATTCCAGTCTGTAACTCACTCCCGGGTATCTGTTATTCTATATATAAACCACCCTGAACCCCTCGATTATATTCCAGTCTGTAACTCACTCCCGGGTATCTGTTATTCTATATATAAACCACCCCGAACCCCTCGATTAGATTCCAGTCTGTAACACACTCCCGGGTATCTGTTATTCTACATATAAACCACCTCGAACCGCTCGATTAGATTCCAGTCTCTAGCTCACTCCCGGGTATCTGTTATTCTGTATATAAACCACCCCGAACCCCTCGATTAGATTCCAGTCTGTAACTCACTCCCGGGTGTCTGTTATTCTATATATAAACCACCCTGAACCCCTCGATTAGATTCCAGTCTGTAACTCACTCCCGGGTATCTGTTATTCTATATATCAACCACCCCGAACCCCTCGATTAGATTCCAGTCTGTAACTCACTCCCGGGTATCTGTTATTCATATAAACCTGTACCACTCCGTTGGATTCCAGTCTGTAACTCACTCCCGGGTATCTGTTATTCATATAAACCTGTACCACTCCGTTAGATTCCAGTCTGTCACTCCCGGGTATCTGTTATTCTGTATATAAACCACCCCGAACCCCTCGGTTAGATTCCAGACTGTAACTCACTCCCGGGTATCTGTTATTCTATATATAAACCACCCCGAACCCCTCGATTAGATTACAGACTGTAACTCACTACCGGGTATCTGTTATTCTATATATAAACCACCCTGAACCCCTCGATTAGATTCCAGTCTGTAACTCACTCCCGGGTATCTGTTATTCTATATATAAACCACCCTGAACCCCTCGATTAGATTCCAGTCTGTAACTCACTCCCGGGTATCTGTTATTCTATAAACCACCCTGAACCCCTCGATTAGATTCCAGTCTGTAACTCACTCCCGGGTATCTGTTATTCTATATATAAACCACCCCGAACCCCTCGATTAGATTCCAGTCTGTAACTCACTCCCGGGTATCTGTTATTCTATATATAAACCACCCTGAACCGCTCGATTAGATTCCAGCCTGTACCTCACTCCCGGGTATCTGTTATTCTAAAGGTACACTACCCCGAACCCCTCGATTAGATTCTAGTCTGTAACTCACTCCCGGGTATCTGTTATTCTATATATAAACCACCCTGAACCCCTCGATTAGATTCCAGTCTGTAACTCACTCCCGGGTATCTGTTATTCGATATATAAACCACCCTGAACCCCTCGATTAGATTCCAGTCTGTAACTCACTCCCGGGTATCTGTTATTCTATATATAAACCACCCTGAACCCCTCGATTATATTCCAGTCTGTAACTCACTCCCGGGTATCTGTTATTCTATATATAAACCACCCCGAACCCCTCGATTAGATTCCAGTCTGTAACACACACCGGGTATCTGTTATTCTATATATAAACCACCCCGAACCGCTCGATTAGATTCCAGTCTGTAACTCACTCCCGGGTATCTGTTATTCTGTATATAAACCACCCCGAACCCCTCGATTAGATTCCAGTCTGTAACTCACTCCCGGATATCTGTTATTCTGTATATAAACCACCCCGAACCCCTCGATTAGATTCCAGTCTGTAACTCACTCCCGGGTATCTGTTATTCTATATATAAACCACCCCGAACCCCTCGATTAGATTCCAGTCTGTAACTCACTCCCGGGTATCTGTTATTCTATATATAAACCACCCCGAACCGCTCGATTAGATTCCAGTCTGTACCTCACTCCCGGGTATCTGTTATTCTAAAGATACACTACCCCGAACCCCTCGATTAGATTCCAGTCTGTAACTCACCCCCGTGTATCTGTTATTCTATATATAAACCACCCCGAACCCCTCGATTCGATTCCAGTCTGTAACTCACTCCCGGGTATCTGTTATTCTATATATAAATTGCCCTGAACCCATCGAATAGATTCCAGTCTGTAACTCACTCCCAGGTATCTGTTATTCTATATATAAACCACCCTGAACCCCTCGGTTAGATTCCAGTCTGTAACTCACTCCTGGGTATCTGTTATTCTATAAATAAACCACCCTGAACCCCTCGATTAGATTCCAGTCTGTAACTCACTCCCGGGTATCTGTTATTCTATATATAAACCACCCTGAATCCCTCGATTAGATTCCAGTCTGTAACTCACTCCCGGGTATCTGTTATTCTATATATAAACCACCCTGAACCCCTCGATTAGATTCCAGTCTGTAACTCACTCCCGGGTATCTGTTATTCTATATGTCAACCACCCTGAACCCCTCGATTAGATTCCAGTCTGTAACTCACTCCCGGGTATCTGTTATTCTAGATATAAACCACCCTCAACCCCTCGATTAGATTCCAGTCTGTAACTTACTCCTGGGTATCTGTTATTCTATATATAAACTACCCCAAACCCCTCGATTAGATTCTAGTCTGTAACTCACTCCCGGGTATCTGTTATTCTATATATAAACCACCCTGAACCCCTCGATTAGATTCCAGTCTGTAACTCACTCCCGGGTATCTGTTATTCTAGATATAAACCACCCTCAACCCCTCGATTAGATTCCAGTCTGTAACTTACTCCTGGGTATCTGTTATTCTATATATAAACTACCCCAAACCCCTCGATTAGATTCCAGTCTGTAACTCACTCCCGGGTATCTGTTATTCTATATATAAACCACCCTGAACCCCTCGATTAGATTCCAGTCTGTAACTCACTCCCGGGTATCTGTTATTCTAGATATAAACCACCCTGAACCCCTCGATTAGATTCCAGTCTGTAACTTACTCCCGGGTATCTGTTATTCTATATATAAACCACCCTGAACCCATCGATTAGATTCCAGTCTGTAACTTACTCCCAGGTATCTGTTATTCTGTATATAAACCACCCCGAACCCCTCGGTTAGATTCCAGTCTGTTACTCACTCCCGGGTATCTGTTATTCTATATATAAACCACCCCGAACCACTCGGTTAGATTCCAGTCTGTTACTCACTCCCGGGTATCTGTTATTCTATATATAAACCACCCTGAACCCCTCGATTAGATTCCAGTCTGTAACTCACTCCCAGGTATCTGTTATTCTATATATAAGCCACCCTGAGCCCCTCGATTAGATTCCAGTCTGTAACTTACTCCCGGGTATCTGTTATTCTGTATATAAACCACCCCGAACCCCTCGGTTAGATTCCAGTCTGTTACTCACTCCCGGGTATCTGTTATTCTATATATAAACCACCCCGAACCCCTCGATTAGATTCCAGTCTGTAACTCACTCCCGGGTATTGTTATTCTATATATAAACCACCCCGAACCCCTCGATTAGATTCCAGTCAGTAACTCACTCCTGGGTATCTGTTATTCTACATATAAACCACCCCGAACCCCTCGATTAGATTCCAGTCTGTAACTCACTCCCGGGTATCTGTTATTCTATATATAAACCATCCTGAACCCCTAGATTAGATTCCAGTCAGTAACTCACTCCTGGCTATCTGTTATTCTATATATAAATCACTCCGAACCCCTCGATTAGATTCCAGCCTGTAACTTACTCACGGGTATCTGTTATTCTATATATAAACCACCCTGAACACTCGATTAGATTCTAGTCTGTAACTCACTACCGGGTATCTGTTATCCTATAGAAAAACCACCCTGAACCCATCGATTAGATTCCAGTCTGTAACTCACTCCCGGGTATGTGTTATTCTATATATAAACTACCCCGAAACCCTCGATTAGATTCCAGTCTGTAACTCACTCCCAGGTATCTGTTATTCTATATATAAACCACCCTGAACCCATCGATTAGATTCCAGTCTGTAACTCACTCCCGGGTATCTGTTACTCTGTATATAAACCACCCTGAACCCATCGAATAGATTCCAGTCTGTAACTCACTCCCGGGTATCTGTTATTCTATATATAAACCATCCTGAACCCCTCGATTAGATTCCAGTCTGTAACTCACTCCCGGGTACCTGTTATTCTATATGTAAACCGCCCTGAACCCCTCGATTAGATTCCAGTCTGTAACTCACTCCCGGGTATCTGTTATTCTATATATAAACCATCCTGAACCCCTCGATTAGATTCCAGTCTGTACCTCGCTCCCGGGTATCTGTTATTCTATATATAAGCCACCCTGAGCCCCTCGATTAGATTCCAGCCAGTAACTCTCTTCCGGGTATATTTTTGTTCTATATATAAATCACCCCGAACCCCTCGATTAGATTCCAGCCTGTAACTCACTCTTGGGTATCTGTTATTCTATATATAAACCACCCCAAACCCCTCGATTAGATTCCAGTCTGTAACTCACTCCCGGGTATCTGTTATTTCATATCTCAACCACCCCGAACCCCTCGATTAGATTCTAGTCTGTAACTCACTCCCGGGTATCTGTTATTCTTTTTATAAACCACCCCGAACCCCTCGATTAGATTCCAGTCTGTAACTCACTCCCGGGTATCTGTTATTCTATATATAAACCACCCCGAACCCCTCGATTAGATTCCAGTCTGTAACTCACTCCCGGGTATCTGTTATTCTATGTATAAATCACCCCGAACCCCTCGATTAGATTCCAGTCTGTAACTCACCCGCGGGTATCTGTTATTCTATATATAAACCACCTCAAACCCCTTGATTAAATCCCAGTCTGTAACTCACTCCCGTGTATCTGTTATTCTGTATATAAACCACCCCGAACGCCTCGATCAGATTCCAGTCTGTAACTCACTCCCGGGTGTCTTGTTATTCGGTATTTAAACTACCCCGAACCCCTCGATTAGATTCCAGTCTGTAACTCACTTCCGGGTATCTGTTATTCTATATATAAACCACCCTGAACCCCTCGATTAGATTCCAGTCTAACTCAGTCCTGGGTTTTTGTTATTCTATATATAAATCACCCTGAACCCCTCCGTAGTTTCTAATCTGTAACTCACTCCAGGGTATCTGTTATTCTATATATGTATAAACCACCCCGAACCCCTCGGTTAGATTCCAGTCTGTAACTCACTCCCGGGTATCTGTTATTCTAAAGATACACTACCCCGAACCCCTCGATTAGATTCCAGTCTGTAACTCACTCCCGGGTATCTGTTATTCTATATATAAACCACCCTGAACCCCTCGATTAGATTCCAGTCTGTAACACACTCCCGGGTATCAGTTATTCTATATATAAACCACCCCGAACCCCTCGATTAGATTCCAGTCTGTAACACACTCCCGGGTATCAGTTATTCTACATATAAATCACCCCGAACCCCTCGATTAGATTCCAGTCTGTAACTCACTCCCGGGTATCTGTTATTCTATATATAAACCACCCCGAACCCCTCGATTAGATTCCAGTCTGTAACACACTCCCGGGTATCAGTTATTCTATATATAAACCACCCCGAACCCCTCGATTAGATTCCAGTCTGTAACACACTCCCGGGTATCAGTTATTCTACATATAAATCACCCCGAACCCCTCGATTAGATTCCAGTCTGTAACTCTCTCCCGGGTATCTGTTATTCTATATATAAACCACCCTGAACCCATCGATTAGATTCCCGTCTGTAACTCACTCCCGGGTATCTGTTATTCTATATATAAATCACCCCGAACCCCTCGATTAGATTCCAGTCTGTAACTCACACCGGGTATCTGTTATTCTATATATAAACCACCCCGAACCCCTCGATTAGATTCCAGTCTGTAACTCACTCCCGGGTATCTGTTATTCTATATATAAACCACCCCGAACCCCTCGATTAGATTCCAGTCTGTAACTCACTCCCGGGTATCTATTATTCTATCCATAAACCATCCTGAACCCCTCGATTAAATTCCTTTCTGTAACTCTCTCCTCGGTATCTGTTATTCTGCATATAAACCACCCTGAAACCCTCGATTAGATTCCAGTCTGTAACTCACAACAGGAATCTGTTATTCTGTATACAAACCACCCTGAACACCTCGATTAGATTCCAGTCTGTAACTCTCTACCGGGTATCTGTTATTCTATATATAAACCACCCCGAACCCCTCGATTAGATTCCAGTCTGTAACTCACTCCCGGGTGTCTGTTATTCTATATATAAACCACCCCCAACCACTTGATTAGATTCCAGTCTGTAACTCACTCCCGGGTGTCTGTTATTCTATATATAAACCACCCCCAACCACTTGATTAGATTCCAGTCTGTAACTAACTCCCGTGTATCTGTTATTCTATAAAGAAACCACCCCAAAGCCCTCGATTAGATTCCAGTCTGTAACTCACTCCCAGGTGTCTGTTATTCTATATATAAACCACCCCGAACCACTTGATTAGATTCCAGTCTGTAACTAACTCCCGTGTATCTGTTATTCTATACATAAATCACCCTGAACCCGTCGATTCGATTCCAGTCTGTAACTCGCTCCCGGGTATCTGTTATTCTAGATATATATACCACCCCTAACCACTCGATTCGATTCCAGTCTGTACCTCACTCCCGGGTATCTGTTATTCTACATATGAACCACCCCGAACCCCTCGATTAGATTCCAGCCAGTAACTCTTTCCCGGGTATATTTTTGTTCTATATATAAATCACTCCGAACCCCGCGATTATATTCCAGCATGTAACTCACTCTTGGGTATCTGTTATTTCATATCTCAACCACCCTGAACCCCTCGATTAGATTCCAGTCCGTACCTCACTCCCGGGTATCTGTTATTCTATATATACACTACCCCGAGCATCTTGATTAGATTCTAGTCTGTAACTCACTCCCGGGTATCTGTTATTCTATATATAAACCACCCCAAACCCCTCGATTAGATTCCAGTCTGTAACTCACTCCCGGGTATCTATTATTCTATATATAAACCACCCTGAACCCCTCGATTAGATTCCAGTCTGTAACTCACTCCCGGGTATCTGTTATTCTGTATACAAACCACCCTGAACACCTCGATTAGATTCCAGTCTGTAACTCACTACCGGGTATCTGTTATTCTATAAAGAAGCTACCCCAAAGCCCTCGATTAGATTCCAGTCTGTAACTCACTCCCAGGTGTCTGTTATTCTATATATAAACCACCCCGAACCACTTGATTAGATTCCAGTCTGTAACTAACTCCCGGGTATCTGTTATTCTATACATTAATCACCCTGAACCCGTCGATTCGATTCCAGTCTGTAACTCGCTCCCGGGTATCTGTTATTCTATATATAAACCACCCCTAACCACTCGATTAGATTCCAGTCTGTAACTCACTCCCGGGTATCTGTTATTCTATATATAAACCACCCCGAACCCCTCGATTAGATTCCAGTCTGTACCTCACTCCCGGGTATCTGTTATTCTATATATAAACCACCCTGAACCCCTCGATTAGATTCCAGTCTGTACCTCACTCCCGGGTATCTGTTATTCTAAAGATACACTACCCCGAACCCCTCGATTAGACTCTAGTCTGTAACTCACTCCCGGTTATCTGTTATTCTGTATATAAACCACCCTGAACCCCTCGATTAGATTCCAGTCTGTACCTTACTCCCGGGTATCTGTTATTCTAAAGGTACACTACCCCGGGCACCTTGATTAGATTCTAGTCTGTAACTCACTCCCGGGTATCTGTTATTCTTTATAAACCACGCTGAGCCACTCGATTAGATTCCAGTCTGTAACTCACTCCCGGGTATCTGTTATTCTATATATAAACCACCCCGAACCCCTCGATTAGATTCCAGTCTGTAACTCAATCCTGGGTATCTGTTGTTCTACATATGAACCACCCCGAACCCCTCGATTAGATTCCAGCCAGTAACTCCCGGGTATATTTTTGTTCTATATATAAATCACTCCGAACCCCGCGATTAAATTCCAGCCTGTACCTCACTCCCGGGTATCTGCTATTTCATATCTCAACCACCCTGAACCCCTCGATTAGATTCCAGTCTGTACCTCACTCCCGGGTATCTGTTATTCTATATATAAACCACCCTGAACCCCTCGATTAGATTCCAGTCTGTACCTCACTCCCGGGTATCTGTTATTCTAAAGATACACTACCCCGAACCCCTCGATTAGACTCTAGTCTGTAACTCACTCCCGGTTATCTGTTATTCTGTATATAAACCACCCTGAACCCCTCGATTAGATTCCAGTCTGTAACTCAATCCTGGGTATCTGTTATTCTACATATGAACCACCCCGAACCCCTCGATTAGATTCCAGCCAGTAACTCCCGGGTATATTTTTGTTCTATATATAAATCACTCCGAACCCCGCGATTAAATTCCAGCCTGTAACTCACTCTTGGGTATCTGCTATTTCATATCTCAACCACCCTGAACCCCTCGATTAGATTCCAGTCTGTACCTCACTCCCGGGTATCTGTTATTCTATATATAAACCACCCTGAACCCCTCGATTAGATTCCAGTCTGTACCTCACTCCCGGGTATCTGTTATTCTAAAGATACACTACCCCGAACCCCTCGATTAGACTCTAGTCTGTAACTCACTCCCGGTTATCTGTTATTCTGTATATAAACCACCCTGAACCCCTCGATTAGATTCCAGTCTGTACCTCACTCCCGGGTATCTGTTATTCTAAAGGTACACTACCCCGGGCACCTTGATTAGATTCTAGTCTGTAACTCACTCCCGGGTATCTGTTATTCTATATATAAGCCACCCTGAGCCCCTCGATTAGATTCCAGTCGGTAACTCACTCCCGGGTATCTGTTATTCTAGATATAAACCACCCTGAACCCCTCGATTAGATTCCAGTCTGTAACTCAATCCCGGGTATCTGTTATTCTACATATGAACCACCCCGAACCCCTCGATTAGATTCCATTCTGTAACTTACTCCCGGGTATTTGTTAATCTACATATAATCCACCCCAAAACCTCGATTAGATTATCCAGGGTATCTGTTATTCTATATCTAAATTACCCTGAACCCCTCGATTAGATTCCAGTCTGTAACTCAATCCCGGGTATCTGTTATTCTACATATGAACCACCCCGAACCCCTCGATTAGATTCCAGCCAGTAACTCTTTCCCGGGTATATTTTTGTTCTATATATAAATCACTCCGAACCCCGCGATTATATTCCAGCATGTAACTCACTCTTGGGTATCTGTTATTTCATATCTCAACCACCCTGAACCCCTCGATTAGATTCCAGTCTGTACCTCACTCCCGGGTATCTGTTATTCTATATATACACTACCCCGAGCATCTTGATTAGATTCTAGTCTGTAACTCACTCCCGGGTATCTGTTATTCTATATATAAACCACCCCGAACCCCTCGATTAGATTCCAGTCTGTAACTCACTCCCGGGTATCTATTATTCTATATATAAACCACCCTGAACCCATCGAATAGATTCAAGTCTGTAACTCACTCCCGGGTATCTGTTATTCTATATATAAACCACCCCGAACCCCTCAATTAGATTCCAGTCTGTAACTCACTCCCGGGTATCTGTTATTCTATATATAAACCACCCTGAACCCCTCGATTAGATTCCATTCTGTAACTCTCTCCTGGGTATCTGTTATTCTGCATATAAACCACCCTGAACCCCTCGATTAGATTCCAGTCTGTAACTCACAACGGGAATCTGTTATTCTGTATACAAACCACCCTGAACCCCTCGATTAGATTCCAGTCTGTAACTCACTCCCGGATATCTGTTATTCTATAAAGAAACCACCCCAAAGCCCTCTATTAGATTCCAGTCTGTAACTCACTCCCGGGTGAATGTTATTCTATATATAAATCACCCTGAACCCGTCGATTCAATTCCAGTCTGTAACTCGCTCCCGGGTATCTGTTATTCTATATATAAACCACCGCGAACCCCTCGATTCGATTCCAGTCTGTAACTCGCTCCCGGGTATCTGTTATTCTATATATAAACCACCGCGAACCCCTCGATTCGATTCCAGTCTGTAACTCACCCCCGTGTATCTGTTATTCTATATATAAACCACCGCGAACCCCTCGATTCGATTCCAGTCTGTAACTCACTCCCGGGTATCTGTTATTCTATATATAAACCACCGCGAACCCCTAGATTAGATTCCAGTCTGTAACTCACTCCCGGGTATCTGTTATTCTACATATAAACCATCCCAAACCCCTCTATTAGATTCCAGGCTGTAAATCACTCCTGTGTATCTGTTATTTTACATATAATCCACCCCGAAAACCTCGATTAGATTCCAGCCAGTAACTCTCTCCCGGGTATATTTTTGTTCTATATATAAATCACTCCGAACCCCGCGATTATATTCCAGCCTGTAACTCACTCTTGGGTATCTGTTATTTCATATCTCAACCACCCTGAACCCCTCGATTAGATTCCAGTCCGTACCTCACTCCCGGGTATCTGTTATTCTATATATAAACCACCCTGAACCCCTCGATTAGATTCCAGTCTGTACCTCACTCCCGGGAATCAGTTATTCTATATGTAAACCACCCTGAACCCCTCGATTAGATTCCAGTCTGTAACTCACTCCCGGGTATCTGTTATTCTATATATAAACCACCCTGAACCCCTCGATTAGATTCCAGTCTGTAACTCACTCCCGGGTATCTGTTATTCTAAAGATACACTACCCCAAACCCCTCGATTAGATTCTAGTCTGTAACTCACTCCCGGGTATCTGTTATTCTATATATAAACCACCCTGAACCCCTCGATTAGATTCCAGTCTGTAACTCACTCCCGAGTATCTGTTATTCTATGTATAAACCACCCTGAACACCTCGATTAGATCCCAGTCTGTAACTCACTCCCGGGTATCTGTTATTCTGAACATAAACCACCCCGAACCCCTCGATTAGATCCCAGTCTGTAACTCACTCCCGGGTATCTGTTATTCTATATATAAACCACCCTGAACCCCTCGATTAGATTCCAGTCTGTAACTCACTCCCTGGTATCTGTTATTCTATATATAAACCACCCTGAACCCCTCGATTATATTCCAGTCTGTAACTCACTCCCGGGTATCTGTTATTCTATATATAAACCACCCCGAACCCCTCGGTTAGATTCCAGTCTGTTACTCACTCCCGGGTATCTGGTATTCTATATATAAACCATCCTGAACCCCTCGATTAGATTCCAGTCTGTAACTCACTCCCGGGTATCTGTTATTCTATATATAAACCACCCTGAACCCCTCGATTAGATTCCAGTCTGTAACTCACTCCCGGGTATCTGTTATTCTATATATAAACCACCCTGAACCCCTCGATTAGATTCCAGTCTGTAACTCACTCCCGGGTATCTGTTATTCTATATATAAACCACACCGAACCCCTCGGTTAGATTCCAGTCTGTAACTCGCTCCCGGGTATCTGTTATTCTATATATAAACCACCCCGAACCCCTCGATTAGATTCCAGTCTGTAACTCACTCCCGGGTATCTATTATTCTATATATAAACCACCCTGAACCCCTCGATTAGATTCCATTCTGTAACTCTCTCCTGGGTATCTGTTATTCTGCATGTAAACCACCCTGAACCCCTCGATTAGATTCCAGTCTGTAACTCACTCCCGGGTATCTGTTATTCTATATATAAACCACCCCGAACCCCTCGATTAGATTCCAGTCTGTAACTCACTCCCGGGTATCTGTTATTCTATATATAAACCACCCCGAACCCCTCGATTAGATTCCAGTCTGTAACTCACTCCCGGGTATCTGTTATTCTATATATAAACCACCCCGAACCCCTCGATTAGATTCCAGTCTGTAACTCACTCCCGGGTATCTGTTATTCTATATATAAACCACCCCGAACCCCTCGATTAGATTCCAGTCTGTAACTCACTCCCGGGTATCTGTTATTCTATATATAAACCACCCTGAACCCCTCGATTAGATTCCAGTCTGTAACTCACAACGGGAATCTGTTATTCTGTACACAAACCACCCTGAACACCTCGATTAGATTCCAGTCTGTAACTCACTCCCGGATATCTGTTATTCTATAAAG
Organism: Scyliorhinus torazame; assembly: GCF_047496885.1. Taxonomy (NCBI): domain Eukaryota; kingdom Metazoa; phylum Chordata; class Chondrichthyes; order Carcharhiniformes; family Scyliorhinidae; genus Scyliorhinus; species Scyliorhinus torazame. The sequence goes on from NC_092710.1 coordinate 368,046,215, forward strand.
AAACCACCCCAAAGCCCTCTATTAGATTCCAGTCTGTAACTCACTCCCGGGTGAATGTTATTCTATATATAAATCACCCTGAACCCGTCGATTCAATTCCAGTCTGTAACTCACTCCCGGGTATCTGTTATTCTATATATAAACCACCGCGAACCCCTCGATTAGATTCCAGTCTGTAACTCGCTCCCGGGTATCTGTTATTCTATATATAAACCACCGCGAACCCCTAGATTAGATTCCAGTCTGTAACTCGCTCCCGGGTATCTGTTATTCTACATATAAACCATCCCAAACCCCTCGATTAGATTCCAGTCTTTAACTCACTCCTGTGTATCTGTTATTTTACATATAAACCATCCCGAAAACCTCGATTAGATTCCAGCCAGTAACTCTCTCCCGGGCATATTTTTGTTCTATATATAAATCACTCCGAACCCCGCGATTATATTCCAGCCTGTAACTCACTCTTGGTTATCTGCTATTTCATACCTCAACCACCCTGAACCCCTCGAATAGATTCCAGTCTGTACCTCACTCCCGGGTATCTGTTATTCTATATATAAACCACCCTGAACCCCTCGATTAGATTCCAGTCTGTACCTCACTCCTGGGTATCTGTTATTCTAAAGATACACTGCCCCAAACCCCTCGATTAGATTCTAGTCTGTAACTCACTCCCGGGTATCTGTTACTCTGTATATAAGCCACCCTGAGCCCCTCGATTAGATTCCAGCCAGTAACTCTCTTCCGGGTATATTTTTGTTCTATATATAAATCACTCCGAACCCCGCGATTATATTCCAGCCTGTAACTCACTCTTGGGTATCTGTTATTCTACATATAAACCACCCCAAACCCCTCGATTAGATTCCAGTCTGTAACTCACTCCCGGGTATCTGTTATTTCATATCTCAACCACCCCGAACCCCTCGATTAGATTCTAGTCTGTAACTCACTCCCGGGTATCTGTTATTCTATATATAAACCACCCCGAACCCCTCGATTAGATTCCAGTCTGTAACTCACTCCCGGGTATCTGTTATTCTATATATAAACCACCCCGAACCCCTCGATTAGATTCCAGTCTGTAACTCACTCCCGGGTATCTGTTATTCTATGTATAAATCACCCCGAACCCCTCGATTAGATTCCAGTCTGTAACTCACCCGCGGGTATCTGATATTCTATATATAAACCACCTCAAACCCCTTGATTAAATCCCAGTCTGTAACTCACTCCCGTGTATCTGTTATTCTGTATATAAACCACCCCGAACGCCTCGATCAGATTCCAGTCTGTAACTCACTCCCGGGTGTCTTGTTATTCGGTATTTAAACTACCCCGAACCCCTCGATTAGATTCCAGTCTGTAACTCACTTCCGGGTATCTGTTATTCTATATATAAACCACCCTGAACCCCTCGATTAGATTCCAGTCTAACTCAGTCCTGGGTTTTTGTTATTCTATATATAAATCACCCTGAACCCCTCCGTAGTTTCTAATCTGTAACTCACTCCAGGGTATCTGTTATTCTATATATGTATAAACCACCCCGAACCCCTCGGTTAGATTCCAGTCTGTAACTCACTCCCGGGTATCTGTTATTCTAAAGATACACTACCCCGAACCCCTCGATTAGATTCCAGTCTGTAACTCACTCCCGGGTATCTGTTATTCTATATATAAACCACCCTGAACCCCTCGATTAGATTCCAGTCTGTAACACACTCCCGGGTATCAGTTATTCTATATATAAACCACCCCGAACCCCTCGATTAGATTCCAGTCTGTAACACACTCCCGGGTATCAGTTATTCTACATATAAATCACCCCGAACCCCTCGATTAGATTCCAGTCTGTAACTCACTCCCGGGTATCTGTTATTCTATATATAAACCACCCCGAACCCCTCGATTAGATTCCAGTCTGTAACACACTCCCGGGTATCAGTTATTCTATATATAAACCACCCCGAACCCCTCGATTAGATTCCAGTCTGTAACACACTCCCGGGTATCAGTTATTCTACATATAAATCACCCCGAACCCCTCGATTAGATTCCAGTCTGTAACTCTCTCCTGGGTATCTGTTATTCTATATATAAACCACCCTGAACCCATCGATTAGATTCCAGTCTGTAACTCACTCCCGGGTATCTGTTATTCTATATATAAATCACCCCGAACCCCTCGATTAGATTCCAGTCTGTAACTCACACCGGGTATCTGTTATTCTATATATAAACCACCCCGAACCCCTCGATTAGATTCCAGTCTGTAACTCACTCCCGGGTATCTGTTATTCTATATATAAACCACCCCGAACCCCTCGATTAGATTCCAGTCTGTAACTCACTCCCGGGTATCTATTATTCTATCCATAAACCATCCTGAACCCCTCGATTAAATTCCTTTCTGTAACTCTCTCCTCGGTATCTGTTATTCTGCATATAAACCACCCTGAAACCCTCGATTAGATTCCAGTCTGTAACTCACAACAGGAATCTGTTATTCTGTATACAAACCACCCTGAACACCTCGATTAGATTCCAGTCTGTAACTCTCTACCGGGTATCTGTTATTCTATATATAAACCACCCCGAACCCCTCGATTAGATTCCAGTCTGTAACTCACTCCCGGGTGTCTGTTATTCTATATATAAACCACCCCCAACCACTTGATTAGATTCCAGTCTGTAACTCACTCCCGGGTGTCTGTTATTCTATATATAAACCACCCCCAACCACTTGATTAGATTCCAGTCTGTAACTAACTCCCGTGTATCTGTTATTCTATAAAGAAACCACCCCAAAGCCCTCGATTAGATTCCAGTCTGTAACTCACTCCCAGGTGTCTGTTATTCTATATATAAACCACCCCGAACCACTTGATTAGATTCCAGTCTGTAACTAACTCCCGTGTATCTGTTATTCTATACATAAATCACCCTGAACCCGTCGATTCGATTCCAGTCTGTAACTCGCTCCCGGGTATCTGTTATTCTAGATATATATACCACCCCTAACCACTCGATTCGATTCCAGTCTGTACCTCACTCCCGGGTATCTGTTATTCTACATATGAACCACCCCGAACCCCTCGATTAGATTCCAGCCAGTAACTCTTTCCCGGGTATATTTTTGTTCTATATATAAATCACTCCGAACCCCGCGATTATATTCCAGCATGTAACTCATTCTTGGGTATCTGTTATTTCATATCTCAACCACCCTGAACCCCTCGATTAGATTCCAGTCCGTACCTCACTCCCGGGTATCTGTTATTCTATATATACACTACCCCGAGCATCTTGATTAGATTCTAGTCTGTACCTCACTCCCGGGTATCTGTTATTCTAAAGATACACTGCCCCAAACCCCTCGATTAGATTCTAGTCTGTAACTCACTCCCGGGTATCTGTTATTCTATATATAAACCACCCTGAACCCCTCGATTAGATTCCAGTCTGTAACTCACTCCCGAGTATCTGTTATTCTATGTATAAACCACCCTGAACACCTCGATTAGATCCCAGTCTGTAACTCACTCCCGGGTATCTGTTATTCTGTATATAAACCACCCCGAACCCCTCGATTAGATCCCAGTCTGTAACTCACTCCCGGGTATCTGTTATTCTATATATAAACCACCCTGAACCCCTCGATTAGATTCCAGTCTGTAACTCACTCCCGGGTATCTGTTATTCTATATATAAACCACCCTGAACCCCTCGATTATATTCCAGTCTGTAACTCACTCCCGGGTATCTGTTATTCTATATATAAACCACCCCGAACCCCTCGGTTAGATTCCAGTCTGTTACTCACTCCCGGGTATCTGGTATTCTATATATAAACCATCCTGAACCCCTCGATTAGATTCCAGTCTGTAACTCACTCCCGGGTATCTGTTATTCTATATATAAACCACCCTGAACCCCTCGATTAGATTCCAGTCTGTAACTCACTCCCGGGTATCTGTTATTCTATATATAAACCACCCTGAACCCCTCGATTAGATTCCAGTCTGTAACTCACTCCCGGGTATCTGTTATTCTATATATAAACCACACCGAACCCCTCGGTTAGATTCCAGTCTGTAACTCGCTCCCGGGTATCTGTTATTCTATATATAAACCACCCTGAACCCCTCGATTAGATTCCAGTCTGTAACTCACTCCCGGGTATCTGTTATTCTATATATAAACCACCCCGAACCCCTCGATTAGATCCCAGTCTGTAACTCACTCCCGGGTATCTGTTATTCTATATATAAACCACACCGAACCCCTCGATTAGATCCCAGTCTGTAACTCACTCCCTGATCAAAGACGAAATATGGAACTGGGATTGGATGAAAAGGAGAAGAGCAAGAACGAGGTTTAATGTTGAAACCGAAGAATGTTGGCTGATTGCTTGCTTTTGATCCGAGTGCGTTTTTGAAGCAGTATGGGTTAAGTTATGAATCTTTACCGATATTAACCATCGCTCAGTAGACGAGTGTGTCGGAGTCGTGGCAGATTGAAGTTGGAGAAACAGCTGAGAAAGGTTACTCTTAACCCTGTCAATCAGATCTAAGCTCCCATCAATAAACAGACCCTCTCAGTCCCTGCTCCCTGCCACCTCCGAAACCCCCCATCCATCCTCCCCGGGACAAACCGGTGATTACCACAAATTGGAGCCCACACCGACGTTCCCTCTACGCCCATCTGCTTCCGCCATTGCCCCAAACTCTCAGAGCCGGCGGGAAAGGCAGAGGAGTCGTTAGCAGTGCCCCCCAAACTTACATGATGCCGCCTCTACTCGCTCCCACACCAACCCCCGCCCCCACCTGATCATGGCTATATTTGCGGCCAGCAATAGTTCCTATAGTTCCGCATTGTCAGCCCTCCCTCCCCTCGGCTCCGCTCCAGCAGCACTTTCTTTACCCGCGAGGTTTTACCCATCCACACAAAACCAGAGATCACCCTATTCCCCCGCTTAAAAAAGGCCTTTGGTATGAAAATAGGGAGGCACTGGAAAACAAACAGAAACCTTGGGAGGACCGTCATTTTCACGGTCTGCACCCTCCCCGCCAGTGACAGCGGGGGCATGTCCCATCTCCGGGAGTCCTCCTTCATCTGCTCAACTAACCGGGTCAGATTTAATTTATGTACCTGCTCCCATCCCCGTGCCACCTGAATACCCAGGTAGCGAAAACTCTCTCCCATCACTTTAAACAACAACTCCACCCGTCTCCTCTCCTGCCCCCTCGCTTTTACCCATATTCAATTTGTACCCCGAGAACTGGCCAAATTCCCCTAAGATCTGCATAATCTCCCCCATCCCCTCAAAACGGGTGAGAAATACATAGGAGGAGGTCGGCTGCATTTAACGAGACTCTATGTTCCATTCCCCCCCCCCCCGCACTCGCCCCTTCCATTCCCTTGACTCTCTCAGAGCCATCACCAATGGCTCTATAGCCAAAGCAAACCATGGTGGGGAGAGGGGACATCCCTGCCTTGTCTCCTGGTGCAGTGTAAAGTAGTCCGAACTCGGGATTTCCGGTGACGGCGGGCGGGAGGCGGCCGCACAACGGAGGGCTCCCGTTCGGCAACGGCATTTTCGGGGCTTTAAGCCCGGTCCCAGGGTCCGCGGAGGCGTCAGAAGCAGGGAGAAGGCACGGAGGAGGCACAGTGAAGACACAGGAGGAAAAAAAGAACAAAGAAAAATGTCGAGGGTGGGCAAGAAAACGGCCGGGAAAAAAAACAGCTGAAGGTCCGTCGGGGAGTGGAAAGGTCACCCCAGGGTCACCAAGGAAAATGGAGGCTGGAGCACCAGGGAAGGCCGCACTGCTTACGGCTGAAGAAATAACCAAGGTGATGGCTGCGGAATTTGAAAAGCAGTTGGCGCAGATTGCGAAATGCATGGAGACGGTGAGGAAGGAGATGAGGGAGGTTTTGAGTGTGCTGGTGGAGGAGGCGGTTTCCCCGGTGAGGACGGAGGTGGCGAGTGCAGTGGTGGAGGTGCGAGAGCAAGGGGAGGCGCTGAAGGAAGTGGAGGAGACATTATTGCAGCACGGTGATGAACTTGCCTCGATGGGGAAGGAGATGCGGAAGGTGATGGAGATTAACAAGGATCTGCGAGGAAAAATGGAAGACCTGGAAAACAGCTCCAGGCGACAGAATTTGAGGATTGTGGGGCTGCCCAAAGGAGTTGAAGGACCGAAGCCGACTGAGTATTTTGCCGCGATGCTGGCAAAACTATTGGGGGAGGGGGTGGATCCCTCCCGATATGAACTGGATCGGGCTCATCAGTCGTGGAGGCCTGTACCAAAGGCGAGTGAGCCGCCAAGGGCAGTGACTCTGTGCTTCCGTAGGTACAGTGTGAAGGAGAAGGTCCTGAGCTGGGCCAAGCAGAAGCGGGTGGTGCAGTGGGCTGGAGCTGGTATACGTGTATACCAGGACTTTACGGTGGAGCTGGCGAGGAGGCGGGCTGCCTTCAACCGGGTGAAGAGGGCACTGTACATTAGCAAGGTGCGGTGCGGCATTGTATATCCAGCGAAGCTGAGGGTGACTTACAAGCTCAGGGACTTTTATTTTGGAACGGCGGAAGCAGCGGAGGAGTTTGCGAAAGCAGAAGGACTGTGGCAGAACTGACAAATTGAGGAATGGCCATGTGCCGATGTAACCTCATGACTGTATTTTCTTCTTTTTTGTATCACTGCGCGCGGGTGTAGAGATTAAAGGAGCCAATGTGGTATATATTTGGACAAGGGAAGGGACGGGACTTTCACTCGAAATGAGAGTTCTTTGGGGTGTAGGTGGATATGCGGGGTTTGTGTGCTAAAAGGGGATCTTCCTAGGGCCGGGCAGGAGGGAAAGGAACCCGGTCGGGGGCCTCCACGCTGGCCGGTTTAAGCCGTCCAGTGAACGGGAGTGAGGTGGGGGGAGGGGCTGCAGCCATCGGAGCCTGACAGAACAGGGTCCGAGTGGTCTAGCCGGGGTGGAAAGTTGGGGGGAAGGAACCGAGGTTGGGAGGAGGAGTTTTACAAGAGGCAGTGGACAGGAGGAGCTGGAGACCTGGGGGGGGGGGGGGGGGGCTGTGTAAGATTAAGGGTGACTACGGGTAATCCCTGATTCCTTTTTGTCATTTGTTGATGTAAACATGCGGGTCCAGGTTTGGGGGTTGGTGGGTAGATGGGATCGTTGTTATTATGGGGACTGACATATCTTGCTGACTATTGTTTATTGTTGATGGATGTAAATGTGGGAGAAAATGTGAAAAAGGAGGAAAATTAAAAAAAAAAGAAGAAAAAGAAAAGAAAGTAGTCCGAACTCACCCAGTTCGTCTGCACTCACCTGGTACAGCAACCAAACCCGCCCTGCCCAAACCCGCCCAGGACCTCCCACAAATAATTCCATTCCACCCGGTCGAAGGCTTTCTCCACGTCCATAGCGACCACCACCTCCGCCTCCCTCCCCTCGGAGGGCATCATGATCACATTCAGGAGCCTTCTAACATTGGCCGTTAGCTGCCTGCCTTTCACAAACCCCGTCTGGTCCTCCCCTATCACCCCCGGAACACGGTCCACTATCCTCGAGGCCAGAATTGTGGTCAATTCAGTCGGGAGATTGGCCTGAATGACCCATATTACTCTGGGTCCTTCTCCCGCTTCGGAAATGAATGTGATGTGTGAAGAAGTAACTATGGAGAATCTATTGTGAACGTGGCGTGGGTCACGAGCGGCGTTCATTTTGTAAAAATGGGCTGCTGGGAAAAAAGTTTGCCAAACACTGTACTAAATGATTTGAGCTCCACGCAGAAAAATACTTTTCAACGTACCTCTAAACACGTGACAATAAACAAATCAAATCCAATTTTGTTTTTCTCTCTCCTGTCTTTCTGCTTGTTCCCTTCGAAATACTCATTCTCTTTTACCTTTTCATTCACCTCCAATTCCATTCTTTGCCTTTCTTTCGTTGTTTATTTTTCCCTTTCTTCCATTGCAGGTCTTTTCATTTTTTAAATATACATCTAGAATAGCCAATTTTTTTTCCCAATTAAGAGGCAATTTAGCATGGCCAATCCACCTAACCTGCACATGTTTGGGTTGTGGGGGTGAGACACACAGGGACAATGTGCAAAGTCCACATAGACAGTGACCCGGGACCGGGATTTGAACCCGGGCCCTCAGCGCCGTCGGCAGCAGTGCTAACCACTGTGCTGCCCTGTCGTCGCAGTGTTAATATGTCCAGTTCAGTTTCTGATCAATGATAACCCCAGGATGTTGATTGTGGGGATTCAGCGATGGCAATGCCATTGAACGTCAAAGGGCGATGGTTAGATCCTCTCTTGTAGGAGATGGTCATTGCCGGGCACTTGTGTGGCGTGGATGTAACTTGCCCCTTGTCAGCCCCGAGCCTGGATATTGTCCAGGTCTTGCTGCATTTGGACATGGACTGCTTCACCATCTGAGGAGTCGCAAATGGTGCTGAACATTGTGCAGTCATCTACAAACATCCCCACTTCTTTCTTTCTTTTTAAAAATAAATTTAGAGTACCCAATTAATTTTTCAATTAAGGGGTAATTTAGCGTAGCCAATCTACCTACATCGCACATCTTTGGGTTGTGGGGGCGAAACCCACGCAGACACAGGGAGAATGTGCAAACTCCAACATCCCCACTTCTGACTTTATGATGGAAGGCAGATCATTGATGAAGCAGCTGAAGATGGTTGGGCCGAGGACACGACCCTGAGGAACTCCTGCAGTGATGTCCTGGAGCTGACATGATTGACCTCCAACCACCACAACCATCTCCCTTTGTGCCGGGCTTGACTCTATCCAGCAGAGAGTGGACAGATACAAGTGCCACTAACCTTGGATGACTTTCTCACCAGCTGACTTCACTGGGTCTGAACCTTCACAGAATCAGTGAAGAGGTCATTCTTCTAGTCTGCACCGTCATGTGAAAAACACCTGACGTGCCTGCCTAACCCCACGTGCCTGCCTAATCCCACGTGCCTGCCTAACCCCACGTGCCTGCCTAACCCCACGTGCCTGCCTAATCCCACGTGCCTGCCAAATCCCACGTGCCTGCCTAACCCCACGTGCCTGCCTAACCCCACGTGCCTGTCTAACCCCACGTGCCTGCCTAACCCCACGTGCCTGCCTAACCCCACGTGCCTGCCTAACCCCACGTGCCAGCCTAACCCCACGTGACTGCCCAACCCCACGTGACTGCCTAACCCCACGTGCATGCCTAACCCCACGTGCCTGCCTAATCCCACGTGCCTGCCTAATCCCACGTGCCTGCCTAATCCCACGTGCCTGCCTAATCCCACGTGCCTGCCTAACCCCACGTGCCTGCCTAATCCCACGTGCCTGCCTAACCCCACGTGCCTGCCTAATCCCACGTGCCTGCCTAATCCCACGTGCCTGCCTAATCCCACGTGCCTGCCTAACCCCACGTGCCTGCCTAATCCCACGTGCCTGCCTAATCCCACGTGCCTGCCGAACCCCACGTACCTGCCTAACCCCACGTGCCTGCCTAATCCCACGTGCCAGCCTAACCCCACGTGTCTGCCTAATCCCACGTACCTGCCTAATCCCACGTACCTGCCTAACCCCACGTACCTGCCTAACCCCACGTGCCTGCCTAACCCCACGTGCCTGCCTAATCCCACGTGCCTGCCTAACCCCACGTGCCTGCCTAACCCCACGTGCCTGCCTAATCCCACGTGCCTGCCTAATCCCACGTGCCTGCCTAACCCCACGTACCTGCCTAATCCCACGTGCCAGCCTAACCCCACGTGCCTGCCTAATCCCACGTGTCTGCCTAATCCCACGTGCCAGCCTAATCCCACGTGCCAGCCTAACCCCACGTGCCTGCCTAACCCCACGTGCCTGCCTAATCCCACGTGCCTGCCTAATCCCACGTGCCTGCCTAACCCCACGTGCCTGCCTAACCCCACGTGCCTGCCTAATCCCACGTGCCTGCCTAACCCCACGTGCCTGCCTAACCCCACGTGCCTGCCTAACCCCACGTGCCTGCCTAATCCCACGTGCCTGCCTAATCCCACGTGCCTGCCTAACCCCACGTGCCTGCCTAACCCCACGTGCCTGCCTAACCCCACGTGCCTGCCTAATCCCACGTGCCTGCCTAATCCCACGTGCCTGCCTAACCCCACGTGCCTGCCTAATCCCACGTGCCTGCCTAACCCCACGTGCCTGCCTAACCCCACCTGCCTGCCTAACCCCACGTACCTGCCTAACCCCACGTGCCTGCCTAACCCCACGTGCCAGCCTAACCCCACGTGCCTGCCTAACCCCACGTGCCTGCCTAACCCCACGTGCCTGCCTAACCCCACGTGCCTGCCTAATCCCACGTGCCTGCCTAATCCCACGTGCCTGCCTAATCCCACGTGCCTGCCTAATCCCACGTGCCTGCCTAATCCCACGTGCCTGCCTAACCCCACGTACCTGCCTAATCCCACGTGCCTGCCTAACCCCACGTAACTGCCTAACCCCACGTGCCTGCCTAATCCCACGTGCCTGCCTAATCCCACGTGCCTGCCTAATCCCACGTACCTGCCTAATCCCACGTGCCTGCCTAATCCCACGTGCCTGCCTAATCCCACGTGCCTGCCTAACCCCACGTGCCAGCCTAACCCCACGTGCGTGCCTAATCCCACGTGCCTGCCTAACCCCACGTGCCTGCCTAACCCCACGTGCCTGCCTAACCCCACGTGCCTGCCTAATCCCACGTGCCTGCCTAACCCCACGTGCCTGCCTAACCCCACGTGCCTGCCTAACCCCACGTGCCTGCCTAACCCCACGTGCCTGCCTAATCCCACGTGCCTGCCTAACCCCACGTGCCTGCCTAACCCCACGTGCCTGCCTAACCCCACGTGCCTGCCTAATCCCACGTGCCTGCCTAATCCCACGTGCCTGCCTAATCCCACGTGCCTGCCTGACCCCACGTGCCTGCCTAATCCCACGTGCCTGCCTAACCCCACGTGCCTGCCTAACCCCACGTGCCTGCCTAACCCCACGTGCCTGCCTAATCCCACGTGCCTGCCTAATCCCACGTGCCTGCCTAACCCCACGTGCCTGCCTAACCCCACGTGCCTGCCTAATCCCACGTGCCTGCCTAATCCCACGTGCCTGCCTAATCCCACGTGCCTGCCTAACACCACGTGCCTGCCTAACACCACGTGCCTGCCTAACCCCACGTGCCTGCCTAATCCCACGTGCCTGCCTAACCCCACGTGCCTGCCTAATCCCACGTGCCTGCCTAATCCCACGTACCTGCCTAATCCCACGTGCCTGCCTAATCCCACGTGCCTGCCTGACCCCACGTGCCTGCCTGACCCCACGTGCCTGCCTAACCCCACGTGCCTGCCTAATCCCACGTGCCTGCCTAATCCCACGTGCCTGCCTAACCCCACGTGCCAGCCTAACCCCACGTGCCAGCCTAACCCCACGTGCCTGCCTAATCCCACGTGCCTGCCTAACCCCACGTGCCTGCCTAACCCCACGTGCCTGCCTAATCCCACGTGCCTGCCTAATCCCACGTGCCTGCCTAACACCACGTGCCTGCCTAACACCACGTGCCTGCCTAACCCCACGTAACTGCCTAACCCCACGTGCCTGCCTAACCCCACGTGCCTGCCTAATCCCACGTGCCTGCCTAATCCCACGTACCTGCCTAATCCCACGTGCCTGCCTAATCCCACGTGCCTGCCTGACCCCACGTGCCTGCCTGACCCCACGTGCCTGCCTAACCCCACGTGCCTGCCTAATCCCACGTGCCTGCCTAATCCCACGTGCCTGCCTAACCCCACGTGCCAGCCTAACCCCACGTGCCAGCCTAACCCCACGTGCCTGCCTAATCCCACGTGCCTGCCTAACCCCACGTGCCTGCCTAATCCCACGTGCCTGCCTATTCCCACGTGCCTGCCTAACCCCACGTGCCTGCCTAATCCCACGTGCCTGCCTAACCCCACGTGCCTGCCTAATCCCACGTGCCTGCCTAACCCCACGTGCCTGCCTAATCCCACGTGCCTGCCTAACCCCACGTGCCTGCCTAACCCCACGTGCCAGCCTAACCCCACGTGCCTGCCTAATCCCACGTGCCTGCCTAACCCCACGTGCCTGCCTAATCCCACGTGCCTGCCTAATCCCACGTGCCTGCCTAACCCCACGTGCCTGCCTAATCCCACGTGCCTGCCTAATCCCACGTGCCTGCCTAATCCCACGTGCCTGCCTAACCCCACGTACCAGCCTAATCCCACGTGCCTGCCTAACCCCACGTGCCTGCCTAACCCCACGTGCCTGCCTAACCCCACGTGCCTGCCTAACCCCACGTGCCTGCCTAATCCCACGTGCCTGCCTAATCCCACGTGCCTGCCTAACCCCACGTGCCTGCCTAATCCCACGTGCCAGCCTAACCCCACGTGCCTGCCTAACACCACGTGCCTGCCTAACCCCACGTACCAGCCTAACCCCACGTGCCAGCCTAATCCCACGTGCCTGCCTAACCCCACGTGCCAGCCTAACCCCACGTGCCTGCCTAATCCCACGTGCCTGCCTAATCCCACGTGCCAGCCTAATCCCACGTGCCTGCCTAATCCCACGTGCCTGCCTAATCCCACGTGCCTGCCTAATCCCACGTGCCAGCCTAACCCCACGTGCCTGCCTAACACCACGTACCAGCCTAACCCCACGTACCAGCCTAACCCCACGTGCCAGCCTAACCCCACGTACCAGCCTAACCCCACGTACCAGCCTAACCCCACGTGCCAGCCTAATCCCACGTGCCTGCCTAACCCCACGTGCCAGCCTAACCCCACGTGCCTGCCTAATCCCACGTGCCTGCCTAATCCCACGTGCCAGCCTAATCCCACGTGCCTGCCTAATCCCACGTGCCTGCCTAATCCCACGTGCCAGCCTAACCCCACGTGCCAGCCTAACCCCACGTGCCTGCCTAACCCCACGTGCCTGCCTAACCCCACGTGCCTGCCTAACACCACGTGCCTGCCTAACCCCACGTGCCTGCCTAACCCCACGTGCCTGCCTAACCCCACGTGCCAGCCTAACCCCACGTGCCTGCCTAACCCCACGTGCCTGCCTAACCCCACGTGCCAGCCTAACCCCACGTGCCTGCCTAACCCCACGTGCCTGCCTAACCCCACGTGCCTGCCTAATCCCACGTGCCAGCCTAACCCCACGTGCCTGCCTAACCCCACGTGCCTGCCTAACCCCACGTGCCAGCCTAATCCCACGTGCCAGCCTAACCCCACGTGTCTGCCTAACCCCACGTGCCTGCCTAACCCCACGTGCCTGCCTAATCCCACGTGCCAGCCTAACCCCACGTGCCTGCCTAACCCCACGTGCCAGCCTAACCCCACGTGCCTGCCTAACACCACGTGCCTGCCTAATCCCACGTGCCAGCCTAACCCCACGTGCCTGCCTAACCCCACGTGCCTGCCTAACACCACGTGCCTGCCTAACCCCACGTGCCTGCCTAACCCCACGTGCCTGCCTAATCCCACGTGCCAGCCTAACCCCACGTGCCTGCCTAACCCCACGTGCCTGCCTAACACCACGTGCCTGCCTAACCCCACGTGCCTGCCTAATCCCACGTGCCTGCCTAATCCCACGTGCCTGCCTAACCCCACGTGCCTGCCTAATCCCACGTGCCTGCCTAATCCCACGTGCCTGCCTAATCCCACGTGCCTGCCTGACCCCACGTGCCTGCCTAACCCCACGTGCCTGCCTAACCCCACGTGTCTGCCTAACCCCACGTGCCTGCCTAACCCCACGTGCCTGCCTAACCCCACGTGCCTGCCTAACCCCACGTGCCTGCCTAATCCCACGTGCATGCCTAATCCCACGTGCCTGCCTAATCCCACGTGCCTGCCTAATCCCACGTGCCTGCCTAACCCCACGTGCCTGCCTAATCCCACGTGCATGCCTAATCCCACGTGCCTGCCTAATCCCACGTGCCTGCCTAATCCCACGTGCCTGCCTAATCCCACGTGCCTGCCTAACCCCACGTGCCAGCCTAACCCCACGTGCCTGCCTAATCCCACGTGCCTGCCTAATCCCACGTGCCTGCCTAATCCCACGTGCCTGCCTAATCCCACGTGCCTGCCTAATCCCACGTGCCTGCCTAATCCCACGTGCCTGCCTAATCCCACGTGCATGCCTAATCCCACGTGCCAGCCTAATCCCACGTGCCTGCCTAATCCCACGTGCCTGTCTAACCCCACGTGCCTGCCTAATCCCACGTGCCAGCCTAACCCCACGTGCCTGCCTAATCCCACGTGCCAGCCTAACCCCACGTGCCAGCCTAACCCCACGTGCCTGCCTAACCCCACGTGCCTGCCTAATCCCACGTGCCTGCCTAATCCCACGTGCCTGTCTAATCCCACGTGCCAGCCTAACCCCACGTGCCTGCCTAATCCCACGTGCCTGCCTAATCCCACGTGCCAGCCTAACCCCACGTGCCAGCCTAATCCCACGTGCCTGCCTAATCCCACGTGCCAGCCTAACCCCACGTGCCTGCCTAATCCCACGTGCCAGCCTAACCCCACGTGCCAGCCTAACCCCACGTGCCTGCCTAATCCCACGTGCCAGCCTAACCCCACGTGCCAGCCTAACCCCACCTGCCTGCCTAATCCCACGTGCATGCCTAATCCCACGTGCCTGCCTAATCCCACGTGCCTGCCTAACCCCACGTGCCTGCCTAACCCCACGTGCCAGCCTAACCCCACGTGCCTGCCTAATCCCACGTGCCTGCCTAACCCCACGTGCCAGCCTAATCCCACGTGCCTGCCTAATCCCACGTGCCAGCCTAACCCCACCTGCCTGCCTAACCCCACGTGCCAGCCTAACCCCACGTGCCTGCCTAACCCCACGTGCCAGCCTAACCCCACGTGCCTGCCTAACCCCACGTGCCTGCCTAACCCCACGTGCCTGCCTTACCCCACGTGCCTGCCTAATCCCACGTGCCTGCCTAACCCCACGTGCCTGCCTAATCCCACGTGCCTGCCTAATCCCACGTGCCAGCCTAACCCCACGTGCCTGCCTAACCCCACGTGCCTGCCTAACCCCACGTGCCTGCCTTACCCCACGTGCCTGCCTAATCCCACGTGCCTGCCTAACCCCACGTGCCTGCCTAATCCCACGTGCATGCCTAATCCCACGTGCATGCCTAATCCCACGTGCATGCCTAATCCCACGTGCCAGCCTAATCCCACGTGCCTGCCTAATCCCACGTGCATGCCTAATCCCACGTGCCAGCCTAACCCCACGTGCCAGCCTAATCCCACGTGCCAGCCTAACCCCACGTGCCAGCCTAACCCCACGTGCCTGCCTAATCCCACGTGCCAGCCTAACCCCACGTGCCTGCCTAACCCCACGTGCCTGCCTAATCCCACGTGCCTGCCTAATCCCACGTGCCAGCCTAACCCCACGTGCCTGCCTAACCCCACGTGCCAGCCTAATCCCACGTGCCTGCCTTACCCCACGTGCCTGCCTAATCCCACGTGCCTGCCTAATCCCACGTGCATGCCTAATCCCACGTGCATGCCTAATCCCACGTGCATGCCTAATCCCACGTGCCAGCCTAATCCCACGTGCCTGCCTAATCCCACGTGCCTGCCTAATCCCACGTGCATGCCTAATCCCACGTGCCTGCCTTACCCCACGTGCCTGCCTAATCCCACGTGCCTGCCTAATCCCACGTGCCTGCCTTACCCCACGTGCCTGCCTAATCCCACGTGCCTGCCTAATCCCACGTGCATGCCTAATCCCACGTGCATGCCTAATCCCACGTGCATGCCTAATCCCACGTGCCAGCCTAATCCCACGTGCCTGCCTAATCCCACGTGCCAGCCTAATCCCACGTGCCAGCCTAACCCCACGTGCCTGCCTAATCCCACGTGCATGCCTAATCCCACGTGCATGCCTAATCCCACGTGCATGCCTAATCCCACGTGCCAGCCTAATCCCACGTGCCTGCCTAATCCCACGTGCATGCCTAATCCCACGTGCCAGCCTAACCCCACGTGCCAGCCTAATCCCACGTGCCAGCCTAACCCCACGTGCCAGCCTAACCCCACGTGCCTGCCTAATCCCACGTGCCAGCCTAACCCCACGTGCCTGCCTAACCCCACGTGCCTGCCTAATCCCACGTGCCTGCCTAATCCCACGTGCCAGCCTAACCCCACGTGCCTGCCTAACCCCACGTGCCAGCCTAATCCCACGTGCCTGCCTAACCCCACGTGCCTGCCTAACCCCACGTGCCAGCCTAACCCCACGTGCCTGCCTAATCCCACGTGCCTGCCTAATCCCACGTGCCTGCCTAATCCCACGTGCCAGCCTAACCCCACGTGCCTGCCTAACCCCACGTGCCTGCCTAATCCCACGTGCCTGCCTAATCCCACGTGCCAGCCTAACCCCACGTGCCTGCCTAACCCCACGTGCCTGCCTAATCCCACGTGCCTGCCTAATCCCACGTGCCTGCCTAATCCCACGTGCATGCCTAATCCCACGTGCCTGCCTAACCCCACGTGCCTGCCTAATCCCACGTGCCAGCCTAACCCCACGTGCCTGCCTAATCCCACGTGCCAGCCTAACCCCACGTGCCTGCCTAATCCCACGTGCCAGCCTAACCCCACGTGCCTGCCTAATCCCACGTGCCAGCCTAACCCCACGTGCCTGCCTAATCCCACGTGCCTGCCTAACCCCACGTGCCTGCCTAATCCCACGTGCCTGCCTAACCCCACGTGCCTGCCTAATCCCACGTGCCTGCCTAATCCCACGTGCCAGCCTAACCCCACGTGCCTGCCTAATCCCACGTGCCAGCCTAACCCCACGTGCCTGCCTAATCCCACGTGCCTGCCTAATCCCACGTGCCTGCCTAACCCCACGTGCCAGCCTAACCCCACGTGCCTGCCTAATCCCACGTGCCTGCCTAATCCCACGTGCCAGCCTAATCCCACGTGCCTGTCTAATCCCACGTGCCAGCCTAATCCCACGTGCCTGCCTAACCCCACGTGCATGCCTAATCCCACGTGCCTGCCTTACCCCACGTGCATGCCTAATCCCACGTGCATGCCTAATCCCACGTGCCAGCCTAACCCCACGTGCCTGCCTAATCCCACGTGCCTGCCTAATCCCACGTGCCTGCCTAACCCCACGTGCCTGCCTAACCCCACGTGCCTGCCTAATCCCACGTGCCAGCCTAACCCCACGTGCCTGCCTAATCCCACGTGCCAGCCTAACCCCACGTGCCTGCCTAATCCCACGTGCCTGCCTAACCCCACGTGCCTGCCTAACCCCACGTGCCTGCCTAATCCCACGTGCCTGCCTAACCCCACGTGCCTGCCTAATCCCACGTGCCTGCCTAATCCCACGTGCATGCCTAATCCCACGTGCATGCCTAATCCCACGTGCCAGCCTAACCCCACGTGCCTGCCTAATCCCACGTGCCTGCCTAATCCCACGTGCCTGCCTAACCCCACGTGCCTGCCTAATCCCACGTGCCTGCCTAACCCCACGTGCCTGCCTAACCCCACGTGCCTGCCTAACCCCACGTGCCTGCCTAACCCCACGTGCCTGCCTAATCCCACGTGCCTGCCTAACCAACGTGCCTGCCTAACCCCACGTGCCTGCCTAATCCCACGTGCCTGCCTAACCCCACGTGCCTGCCTTACCCCACGTGCCTGCCTAATCCCACGTGCCTGCCTAACCCCACGTGCCTGCCTAAACCCACGTGCCAGCCTAACCCCACGTGCCTGCCTAACCCCACGTGCCTGCCTAATCCCACGTGCCTGGCTAATCCCACGTGCCTGCCTAACCCCACGTGCCTGCCTAATCCCACGTGCCTGCCTAATCCCACGTGCCTGTCTAACCCCACGTACCTGCCTAATCCCACGTGCCTGCCTAATCCCACGTGCCTGCCTAATCCCACGTGCCTGCCTAATCCCACGTGCCTGTCTAACCCCACGTACCTGCCTAATCCCACGTGCCTGCCTAATCCCACGTGCCTGCCTAATCCCACGTGCCTGCCTAATCCCACGTGCCTGCCTAACCCCACGTGCCAGCCTAATCCCACGTGCCAGCCTAACCCCACGTGCCTGCCTAACCCCACGTGCCAGCCTAACCCCACGTGCCTGCCTAATCCCACGTCCCTGTCTAATCCCACGTGCCTGCCTAACCCCACGTGCCAGCCTAATCCCACGTGCCAGCCTAACCCCACGTGCCTGCCTAACCCCACGTGCCAGCCTAACCCCACGTGCCTGCCTAACCCCACGTGCCTGCCTAACACCACGTGCCTGCCTAATCCCACGTGCCTGCCTAATCCCACGTCCCTGTCTAATCCCACGTGCCTGCCTAACCCCACGTGCCTGCCTAACCCCACGTGCCAGCCTAACCCCACGTGCCAGCCTAACCCCACGTGCCTGCCTAACCCCACGTGCCAGCCTAACCCCACGTGCCTGCCTAATCCCACGTGCCTGCCTAATCCCACGTGCCTGCCTAACCCCACGTGCCTGCCTAATCCCACGTGCCTGCCTAATCCCACGTGCCTGCCTAATCCCACGTGCCTGCCTAACCCCACGTGCCAGCCTAATCCCACGTGCCAGCCTAATCCCACGTGCCTGCCTAACCCCACGTGCCAGCCTAACCCCACGTGCCAGCCTAATCCCACGTGCCAGCCTAATCCCACGTGCCTGCCTAATCCCACGTGCCTGCCTAACCCCACGTGCCTGCCTAACCCCACGTGCCTGCCTAACCCCACGTACCTGCCTAACCCCACGTGCCTGCCTAACCCCACGTGCCAGCCTAATCCCACGTGCCTGCCTAATCCCACGTGCCAGCCTAATCCCACGTGCCTGCCTAATCCCACGTGCCTGCCTAACCCCACGTGCCAGCCTAATCCCACGTGCCTGCCTAATCCCACGTGCCTGCCTAATCCCACGTGCCTGCCTAATCCCACGTGCCTGCCTAACCCCACGTGCCAGCCTAATCCCACGTGCCTGCCTAACCCCACGTGCCTGCCTAACCCCACGTGCCAGCCTAACCCCACGTACCAGCCTAATCCCACGTGCCTGCCTAATCCCACGTGCCTGCCTAATCCCACGTGCCAGCCTAACCCCACGTGCCTGCCTAACCCCACGTGCCAGCCTAATCCCACGTGCCTGCCTAATCCCACGTGCCTGCCTAATCCCACGTGCCTGCCTAATCCCACGTGCCAGCCTAATCCCACGTGCCTGCCTAATCCCACGTGCCTGCCTAACCCCACGTGCCAGCCTAATCCCACGTGCCTGCCTAACCCCACGTGCCAGCCTAATCCCACGTGCCTGCCTAACCCCACGTACCTGCCTAACCCCACGTGCCTGCCTAACCCCACGTGCCAGCCTAATCCCACGTGCCAGCCTAATCCCACGTGCCTGCCTAACCCCACGTGCCTGCCTAATCCCACGTGCCAGCCTAATCCCACGTGCCTGCCTAACCCCACGTGCCAGCCTAACCCCACGTGCCTGCCTAACCCCACGTGCCTGCCTAACCCCACGTGCCTGCCTAATCCCACGTGCCTGCCTAATCCCACGTGCCTGCCTAACCCCACGTGCCAGCCTAATCCCACGTGCCTGCCTAATCCCACGTGCCTGCCGAACCCCACGTACCTGCCTAACCCCACGTGCCAGCCTAATCCCAAGTGCCTGCCTAACCCCACGTGCCTGCCTAATCCCACGTGCCTGCCTAACCCCACGTGCCTGCCTAATCCCACGTACCTGCCTAACCCCACGTGCCTGCCTAATCCCACGTGCCTGCCTAACCCCACGTGCCTGCCTAATCCCACGTGCCTGCCTAACCCCACGTGCCTGCCTAATCCCACGTGCCAGCCTAATCCCACGTGCCTGCCTAATCCCACGTGCCTGCCTAACCCCACGTGCCAGCCTAATCCCACGTGCCAGCCTAACCCCACGTGCCTGCCTAACCCCACGTGCCAGCCTAACCCCACGTGCCAGCCTAACCCCACGTGCCTGCCTAATCCCACGTGCCTGCCTAACCCCACGTGCCTGCCTAATCCCACGTGCCAGCCTAATCCCACGTGCCTGCCTAATCCCACGTGCCAGCCTAACCCCACGTGCCTGCCTAACCCCACGTGCCAGCCTAACCCCACGTGCCTGCCTAACCCCACGTGCCTGCCTAATCCCACGTGCCTGCCTAACCCCACGTGCCTGCCTAATCCCACGTGCCTGCCTAATCCCACGTGCCTGCCTAATCCCACGTGCCTGCCTAACCCCACGTGCCAGCCTAATCCCACGTGCCTGCCTAATCCCACGTGCCTGCCTAATCCCACGTGCCTGCCTAACCCCACGTGCCAGCCTAACCCCACGTGCCTGCCTAACCCCACGTGCCTGCCTAATCCCACGTGCCTGCCTAATCCCACGTGCCAGCCGAACCCCACGTACCTGCCTAACCCCACGTGCCTGCCTGACCCCACGTGCCTGCCTAATCCCACGTGCCAGCCTAATCCCACGTGCCTGCCTAACCCCACGTGCCTGCCTAACCCCACGTGCCTGCCTAATCCCACGTGCCTGCCTAATCCCACGTGCCTGCCTAACCCCACGTGCCAGCCTAATCCCACGTGCCTGCCTAACCCCACGTGCCAGCCTAATCCCACGTGCCTGCCTAACCCCACGTGCCTGCCTAACCCCACGTGCCTGCCTAACCCCACGTGCCTGCCTAACCCCACGTGCCAGCCTAATCCCACGTGCCAGCCTAACCCCACGTGCCTGCCTAATCCCACGTGCCTGCCTAATCCCACGTGCCTGCCTAATCCCACGTGCCTGCCTAACCCCACGTGCCTGTCTAACCCCACGTGCCAGCCTAATCCCACGTGCCAGCCTAACCCCACGTGCCTGCCTAACCCCACGTGCCTGCCTAATCCCACGTGCCTGCCTAATCCCACGTGCCTGCCTGACCCCACGTGCCTGCCTAATCCCACGTGCCTGCCTAACCCCACGTGCCTGCCTAATCCCACGTGCCAGCCTAATCCCACGTGCCTGCCTAACCCCACGTGCCTGCCTAACCCCACGTGCCTGCCTAACCCCACGTGCCAGCCTAACCACACGTGCCTGCCTAACCCCACGTGCCTGCCTAATCCCACGTGCCTGCCTAATCCCACGTGCCTGCCTAACCCCACGTGCCTGCCTAATCCCACGTGCCTGCCTGACCCCACGTGCCTGCCTAACCCCACGTGCCTGCCTAATCCCACGTGCCTGCCTGACCCCACGTGCCTGCCTAACCCCACGTGCCTGCCTAACCCCACGTGCCAGCCTAATCCCACGTGCCAGCCTAATCCCACGTGCCAGCCTAATCCCACGTGCCAGCCTAATCCCACGTGCCTGCCTAATCCCACGTGCCAGCCTAATCCCACGTGCCTGCCTAACCCCACGTGCCTGCCTAATCCCACGTGCCAGCCTAATCCCACGTGCCTGCCTAACCCCACGTGCCAGCCTAACCCCACGTGCCTGCCTAATCCCACGTGCCTGTCTAATCCCACGTGCCTGCCTAACCCCACGTGCCTGCCTAATCCCACGTGCCTGCCTGACCCCACGTGCCTGCCTAACCCCACGTGCCTGCCTAACCCCACGTGCCTGCCTAACCCCACGTGCCTGCCTAACCCCACGTGCCTGCCTAACCCCACGTGCCAGCCTAACCCCACGTGCCAGCCTAATCCCACGTGCCTGCCTAACCCCACGTGCCTGCCTAATCCCACGTGCCTGCCTAATCCCACGTGCCTGCCTAATCCCACGTGCCTGCCTAATCCCACGTGCCAGCCTAACCCCACGTGCCTGCCTAATCCCACGTGCCTGCCTAATCCCACGTGCCAGCCTAACCCCACGTGCCTGCCTAATCCCACGTGCCTGCCTAATCCCACGTGCCTGCCTAATCCCACGTGCCTGCCTAACCCCACGTGCCAGCCTAACCCCACGTGCCAGCCTAACCCCGCGTGCCAGCCTAATCCCACGTGCCAGCCTAACCCCACGTGCCAGCCTAACCCCGCGTGCCAGCCTAATCCGACGTGCCAGCCTAACCCCACGTGCCTGCCTAACCCCACGTGCCAGCCTAATCCCACGTGCCAGCCTAACCCCACGTGCCAGCCTAATCCCACGTGCCAGCCTAATCCCACGTGCCTGCCTAACCCCGCGTGCCAGCCTAACCCCACGTGCCAGCCTAATCCCAAGTGCCTGCCTAACCCCACGTGCCAGCCTAACCCCACGTGCCAGCCTAATCCCACGTGCCAGCCTAATCCCACGTGCCAGCCTAATCCCACGTGCCAGCCTAACCCCACGTGCCAGCCTAATCCCACGTGCCAGCCTAATCCCACGTGCCAGCCTAATCCCACGTGCCAGCCTAATCCCACGTGCCTGCCTAACCCCGCGTGCCAGCCTAATCCCAAGTGCCTGCCTAACCCCACGTGCCAGCCTAATCCCACGTGCCAGCCTAATCCCACGTGCCAGCCTAATCCCAAGTGCCTGCCTAACCCCACGTGCCTGCCTAATCCCACGTGCCAGCCTAACCCCACGTGCCAGCCTAATCCCACGTGCCTGCCTAATCCCACGTGCCTGCCTAACCCCGCGTGCCAGCCTAACCCCACGTGCCAGCCTAATCCCAAGTGCCTGCCTAATCCCACGTGCCAGCCTAATCCCACGTGCCAGCCTAATCCCACGTGCCAGCCTAACCCCACGTGCCAGCCTAACCCCACGTGCCAGCCTAATCCCACGTGCCAGCCTAATCCCACGTGCCAGCCTAACCCCACGTGCCTGCCTAACCCCACGTGCCTGCCTAACCCCACGTGCCTGCCTAATCCCACGTGCCTGCCTAACCCCACGTGCCTGCCTAATCCCACGTGCCTGCCTAATCCCACGTGCCTGCCTAACCCCACGTGCCTGCCTAATCCCACCTGCCTGCCTAACCCCACGTGCCTGCCTAACCCCACGTGCCTGCCTAATCCCACGTGCCTGCCTAACCCCACGTGCCAGCCTAACCCCACGTGCCTGTCTAACCCCACATGCCTGCCTAACCCCACGTGCCTGCCTAACCCCACGTGCCAGCCTAATCCCACGTGCCTGCCTAACCCCACGTGCCAGCCTAACCCCACGTGCCTGCCTAACCCCACGTGCATGCCTAATCCCACGTGCCTGCCTAATCCCACGTGCATGCCTAACCCCACGTGCATGCCTAACCCCACGTGCCTGCCTAACCCCACGTGCATGCCTAACCCCACGTGCCAGCCTAATCCCACGTGCCTGCCTAACCCCACGTGCCTGCCTAACCCCACGTGCCAGCCTAATCCCACGTGCCTGCCTAATCCCACGTGCCTGCCTAATCCCACGTGCCTGCCTAATCCCACGTGCCTGCCTAATCCCACGTGCCAGCCTAACCCCACGTGCCAGCCTAACCCCACGTGCCAGCCTAATCCCACGTGCCAGCCTAACCCCACGTGCCTGCCTAACCCCACGTGCCTGCCTAACCCCACGTGCCAGCCTAATCCCACGTGCCAGCCTAATCCCACGTGCCTGCCTAATCCCACGTGCCTGCCTAACCCCACGTGCCTGCCTAATCCCACGTGCCTGCCTAACCCCACGTGCCTGCCTAACCCCACGTGCCTGCCTAATCCCACGTGCCAGCCTAATCCCACGTGCCAGCCTAACCCCACGTGCCAGCCTAATCCCACGTGCCAGCCTAACCCCACGTGCCTGCCTAATCCCACGTGCCTGCCTAACCCACGTGCCTGCCTAACCCCACGTGCCTGCCTAACCCCACGTGCCTGCCTAATCCCACGTGCCTGCCTAATCCCACGTGCCTGCCTAACCCCACGTGCCTGCCTAATCCCACGTGCCTGCCTAATCCCACGTGCCAGCCTAATCCCACGTGCCTGCCTAATCCCACGTGCCTGCCTAACCCCACGTGCCAGCCTAATCCCACGTGCCTGCCTAACCCCACGTGCCAGCCTAATCCCACGTGCCTGCCTAACCCCACGTACCTGCCTAACCCCACGTGCCTGCCTAACCCCACGTGCCAGCCTAATCCCACGTGCCAGCCTAATCCCACGTGCCTGCCTAACCCCACGTGCCTGCCTAATCCCACGTGCCAGCCTAATCCCACGTGCCTGCCTAACCCCACGTGCCAGCCTAACCCCACGTGCCTGCCTAACCCCACGTGCCTGCCTAACCCCACGTGCCTGCCTAATCCCACGTGCCTGCCTAATCCCACGTGCCTGCCTAACCCCACGTGCCAGCCTAATCCCACGTGCCTGCCTAATCCCACGTGCCTGCCGAACCCCACGTACCTGCCTAACCCCACGTGCCAGCCTAATCCCAAGTGCCTGCCTAACCCCACGTGCCTGCCTAATCCCACGTGCCTGCCTAACCCCACGTGCCTGCCTAATCCCACGTACCTGCCTAACCCCACGTGCCTGCCTAATCCCACGTGCCTGCCTAACCCCACGTGCCTGCCTAATCCCACGTGCCTGCCTAACCCCACGTGCCTGCCTAATCCCACGTGCCAGCCTAATCCCACGTGCCTGCCTAATCCCACGTGCCTGCCTAACCCCACGTGCCAGCCTAATCCCACGTGCCAGCCTAACCCCACGTGCCTGCCTAACCCCACGTGCCAGCCTAACCCCACGTGCCAGCCTAACCCCACGTGCCTGCCTAATCCCACGTGCCTGCCTAACCCCACGTGCCTGCCTAATCCCACGTGCCAGCCTAATCCCACGTGCCTGCCTAATCCCACGTGCCAGCCTAACCCCACGTGCCTGCCTAACCCCACGTGCCAGCCTAACCCCACGTGCCTGCCTAACCCCACGTGCCTGCCTAATCCCACGTGCCTGCCTAACCCCACGTGCCTGCCTAATCCCACGTGCCTGCCTAATCCCACGTGCCTGCCTAATCCCACGTGCCTGCCTAACCCCACGTGCCAGCCTAATCCCACGTGCCTGCCTAATCCCACGTGCCTGCCTAATCCCACGTGCCTGCCTAACCCCACGTGCCAGCCTAACCCCACGTGCCTGCCTAACCCCACGTGCCTGCCTAATCCCACGTGCCTGCCTAATCCCACGTGCCAGCCGAACCCCACGTACCTGCCTAACCCCACGTGCCTGCCTGACCCCACGTGCCTGCCTAATCCCACGTGCCAGCCTAATCCCACGTGCCTGCCTAACCCCACGTGCCTGCCTAACCCCACGTGCCTGCCTAATCCCACGTGCCTGCCTAATCCCACGTGCCTGCCTAACCCCACGTGCCAGCCTAATCCCACGTGCCTGCCTAACCCCACGTGCCAGCCTAATCCCACGTGCCTGCCTAACCCCACGTGCCTGCCTAACCCCACGTGCCTGCCTAACCCCACGTGCCTGCCTAACCCCACGTGCCAGCCTAATCCCACGTGCCAGCCTAACCCCACGTGCCTGCCTAATCCCACGTGCCTGCCTAATCCCACGTGCCTGCCTAATCCCACGTGCCTGCCTAACCCCACGTGCCTGTCTAACCCCACGTGCCAGCCTAATCCCACGTGCCAGCCTAACCCCACGTGCCTGCCTAACCCCACGTGCCTGCCTAATCCCACGTGCCTGCCTAATCCCACGTGCCTGCCTGACCCCACGTGCCTGCCTAATCCCACGTGCCTGCCTAACCCCACGTGCCTGCCTAATCCCACGTGCCAGCCTAATCCCACGTGCCTGCCTAACCCCACGTGCCTGCCTAACCCCACGTGCCTGCCTAACCCCACGTGCCAGCCTAACCCCACGTGCCTGCCTAACCCCACGTGCCTGCCTAATCCCACGTGCCTGCCTAATCCCACGTGCCTGCCTAACCCCACGTGCCTGCCTAATCCCACGTGCCTGCCTGACCCCACGTGCCTGCCTAACCCCACGTGCCTGCCTAATCCCACGTGCCTGCCTGACCCCACGTGCCTGCCTAACCCCACGTGCCTGCCTAACCCCACGTGCCAGCCTAATCCCACGTGCCAGCCTAATCCCACGTGCCAGCCTAATCCCACGTGCCAGCCTAATCCCACGTGCCTGCCTAATCCCACGTGCCAGCCTAATCCCACGTGCCTGCCTAACCCCACGTGCCTGCCTAATCCCACGTGCCAGCCTAATCCCACGTGCCTGCCTAACCCCACGTGCCAGCCTAACCCCACGTGCCTGCCTAATCCCACGTGCCTGTCTAATCCCACGTGCCTGCCTAACCCCACGTGCCTGCCTAATCCCACGTGCCTGCCTGACCCCACGTGCCTGCCTAACCCCACGTGCCTGCCTAACCCCACGTGCCTGCCTAACCCCACGTGCCTGCCTAACCCCACGTGCCTGCCTAACCCCACGTGCCAGCCTAACCCCACGTGCCAGCCTAATCCCACGTGCCTGCCTAACCCCACGTGCCTGCCTAATCCCACGTGCCTGCCTAATCCCACGTGCCTGCCTAATCCCACGTGCCTGCCTAATCCCACGTGCCAGCCTAACCCCACGTGCCTGCCTAATCCCACGTGCCTGCCTAATCCCACGTGCCAGCCTAACCCCACGTGCCTGCCTAATCCCACGTGCCTGCCTAATCCCACGTGCCTGCCTAACCCCACGTGCCAGCCTAACCCCACGTGCCAGCCTAACCCCGCGTGCCAGCCTAATCCCACGTGCCAGCCTAACCCCACGTGCCAGCCTAACCCCGCGTGCCAGCCTAATCCCACGTGCCAGCCTAACCCCACGTGCCTGCCTAACCCCACGTGCCAGCCTAATCCCACGTGCCAGCCTAACCCCACGTGCCAGCCTAATCCCACGTGCCAGCCTAATCCCACGTGCCTGCCTAACCCCGCGTGCCAGCCTAACCCCACGTGCCAGCCTAATCCCAAGTGCCTGCCTAACCCCACGTGCCAGCCTAACCCCACGTGCCAGCCTAATCCCACGTGCCAGCCTAATCCCACGTGCCAGCCTAATCCCACGTGCCAGCCTAACCCCACGTGCCAGCCTAATCCCACGTGCCAGCCTAATCCCACGTGCCAGCCTAATCCCACGTGCCAGCCTAATCCCACGTGCCTGCCTAACCCCGCGTGCCAGCCTAATCCCAAGTGCCTGCCTAACCCCACGTGCCAGCCTAATCCCACGTGCCAGCCTAATCCCACGTGCCAGCCTAATCCCAAGTGCCTGCCTAACCCCACGTGCCTGCCTAATCCCACGTGCCAGCCTAACCCCACGTGCCAGCCTAATCCCACGTGCCTGCCTAATCCCACGTGCCTGCCTAACCCCGCGTGCCAGCCTAACCCCACGTGCCAGCCTAATCCCAAGTGCCTGCCTAATCCCACGTGCCAGCCTAATCCCACGTGCCAGCCTAATCCCACGTGCCAGCCTAACCCCACGTGCCAGCCTAACCCCACGTGCCAGCCTAATCCCACGTGCCAGCCTAATCCCACGTGCCAGCCTAACCCCACGTGCCTGCCTAACCCCACGTGCCTGCCTAACCCCACGTGCCTGCCTAATCCCACGTGCCTGCCTAACCCCACGTGCCTGCCTAATCCCACGTGCCTGCCTAATCCCACGTGCCTGCCTAACCCCACGTGCCTGCCTAATCCCACCTGCCTGCCTAACCCCACGTGCCTGCCTAACCCCACGTGCCTGCCTAATCCCACGTGCCTGCCTAACCCCACGTGCCAGCCTAACCCCACGTGCCTGTCTAACCCCACATGCCTGCCTAACCCCACGTGCCTGCCTAACCCCACGTGCCAGCCTAATCCCACGTGCCTGCCTAACCCCACGTGCCAGCCTAACCCCACGTGCCTGCCTAACCCCACGTGCATGCCTAATCCCACGTGCCTGCCTAATCCCACGTGCATGCCTAACCCCACGTGCATGCCTAACCCCACGTGCCTGCCTAACCCCACGTGCATGCCTAACCCCACGTGCCAGCCTAATCCCACGTGCCTGCCTAACCCCACGTGCCTGCCTAACCCCACGTGCCAGCCTAATCCCACGTGCCTGCCTAATCCCACGTGCCTGCCTAATCCCACGTGCCTGCCTAATCCCACGTGCCTGCCTAATCCCACGTGCCAGCCTAACCCCACGTGCCAGCCTAACCCCACGTGCCAGCCTAATCCCACGTGCCAGCCTAACCCCACGTGCCTGCCTAACCCCACGTGCCTGCCTAACCCCACGTGCCAGCCTAATCCCACGTGCCAGCCTAATCCCACGTGCCTGCCTAATCCCACGTGCCTGCCTAACCCCACGTGCCTGCCTAATCCCACGTGCCTGCCTAACCCCACGTGCCTGCCTAACCCCACGTGCCTGCCTAATCCCACGTGCCAGCCTAATCCCACGTGCCAGCCTAACCCCACGTGCCAGCCTAATCCCACGTGCCAGCCTAACCCCACGTGCCTGCCTAATCCCACGTGCCTGCCTAACCCACGTGCCTGCCTAACCCCACGTGCCTGCCTAACCCCACGTGCCTGCCTAATCCCACGTGCCTGCCTAATCCCACGTGCCTGCCTAACCCCACGTGCCTGCCTAATCCCACGTGCCTGCCTAACCCCACGTGCCTGCCTGACCCACGTGCCTGCCTAACCCCACGTGCCTGCCTGACCCCACGTGCCTGCCTAATCCCACATGCCAGCCTAACCCCACGTGCCTGCCTAATCCCACGTGCCTGCCTAATCCCACGTGCCTGCCTAATCCCACGTGCCTGCCTAATCCCACGTGCCTGCCTGACCCCACGTGCCTGCCTAACCCCACGTGCCTGCCTGACCCCACGTGCCTGCCTAATCCCACATGCCAGCCTAACCCCACGTGCCTGCCTAATCCCACGTGCCTGCCTAATCCCACGTGCCTGCCTAATCCCACGTGCCTGCCTAATCCCACGTGCCTGCCTAACCCCACGTGCCAGCCTAACCCCACCTGCCTGCCTAACCCCACGTGCCTGCCTAACCCCACGTGCCTGCCTAATCCCACGTGCCTGCCTAATCCCACGTGCCTGCCTAATCCCACGTGCCAGCCTAACCCCACCTGCCTGCCTAACCCCACGTGCCTGCCTAACCCCACGTGCCTGCCTAACCCCACGTGCCTGCCTAATCCCACGTGCCTGCCTAATCCCACGTGCCTGCCTAATCCCACGTGCCTGCCTAACCCCACGTGCCAGCCTAACCCCACCTGCCTGCCTAACCCCACGTGCCTGCCTAATCCCACGTGCCTGCCTGACCCCACGTGCCTGCCTAATCCCACGTGCCTGCCTAATCCCACGTACCTGCCTAATCCCACGTGCCTGCCTAACCCCACGTGCCTGCCTAACCCCACGTACCTGCCTAATCCCACGTGCCTGCCTAACCCCACGTGCCAGCCTAACCCCACCTGCCTGCCTAATCCCACGTGCCTGCCTAACCCCACGTACCTGCCTAATCCCACGTGCCTGCCTAACACCACGTGCCTGCCTAATCCCACGTGCCTGCCTAATCCCACGTGCCTGCCTAACACCACGTGCCTGCCTAACCCCACGTGCCTGCCTAATCCCACGTGCCTGCCTAACCCCACGTGCCTGCCTAATCCCACGTGCCTGCCTAATCCCACGTGCCTGCCTAACCCCACGTGCCTGCCTAACACCACGTGCCTGCCTAACACCACGTGCCTGCCTAATCCCACGTGCCTGCCTAATCCCACGTGCCTGCCTAATCCCACGTGCCTGCCTAACCCCACGTGCCTGCCTAACCCCACGTGCCTGCCTAATCCCACGTGCCTGCCTAACCCCACGTGCCTGCCTAACCCCACGTGCTTGCCTAACCCCACCTGCCTGCCTAACCCCACGTGCCAGCCTAACCCCACGTGCCTGCCTAATCCCACGTGCCTGCCTAATCCCACGTGCCTGCCTAACCCCACGTGCCAGCCTAACCCCACCTGCCTGCCTAACCCCACGTGCCTGCCTAATCCCACGTGCCTGCCTGACCCCACGTGCCTGCCTAATCCCACGTGCCTGCCTAATCCCACGTACCTGCCTAATCCCACGTGCCTGCCTAACCCCACGTGCCTGCCTAACCCCACGTACCTGCCTAATCCCACGTGCCTGCCTAACCCCACGTGCCAGCCTAACCCCACCTGCCTGCCTAATCCCACGTGCCTGCCTAACCCCACGTACCTGCCTAATCCCACGTGCCTGCCTAACACCACGTGCCTGCCTAATCCCACGTGCCTGCCTAATCCCACGTGCCTGCCTAACACCACGTGCCTGCCTAACCCCACGTGCCTGCCTAATCCCACGTGCCTGCCTAACCCCACGTGCCTGCCTAATCCCACGTGCCTGCCTAATCCCACGTGCCTGCCTAACCCCACGTGCCTGCCTAACACCACGTGCCTGCCTAACACCACGTGCCTGCCTAATCCCACGTGCCTGCCTAATCCCACGTGCCTGCCTAATCCCACGTGCCTGCCTAACCCCACGTGCCTGCCTAACCCCACGTGCCTGCCTAATCCCACGTGCCTGCCTAACCCCACGTGCCTGCCTAACCCCACGTGCCTGCCTAACCCCACGTGCTTGCCTAACCCCACCTGCCTGCCTAACCCCACGTGCCTGCCTAATCCCACGTGCCTGCCTGACCCCACGTGCCTGCCTAATCCCACGTGCCAGCCTAACCCCACCTGCCTGCCTAATCCCACGTGCCTGCCTAACCCCACGTGCCTGCCTAATCCCACGTGCCTGCCTAATCCCACGTACCTGCCTAATCCCACGTGCCTGCCTAACCCCACGTGCCTGCCTAACCCCACGTGCCTGCCTAACCCCACGTGCCTGCCTAACCCCACGTGCCTGCCTAACCCCACGTGCCAGCCTAACCCCACGTGCCAGCCTAATCCCACGTGCCTGCCTAACCCCACGTGCCTGCCTAATCCCACGTGCCTGCCTAATCCCACGTGCCTGCCTAATCCCACGTGCCTGCCTAATCCCACGTGCCAGCCTAACCCCACGTGCCTGCCTAATCCCACGTGCCTGCCTAATCCCACGTGCCAGCCTAACCCCACGTGCCTGCCTAATCCCACGTGCCTGCCTAATCCCACGTGCCTGCCTAACCCCACGTGCCAGCCTAACCCCACGTGCCAGCCTAACCCCGCGTGCCAGCCTAATCCCACGTGCCAGCCTAACCCCACGTGCCAGCCTAACCCCGCGTGCCAGCCTAATCCCACGTGCCAGCCTAACCCCACGTGCCTGCCTAACCCCACGTGCCAGCCTAATCCCACGTGCCAGCCTAACCCCACGTGCCAGCCTAATCCCACGTGCCAGCCTAATCCCACGTGCCTGCCTAACCCCGCGTGCCAGCCTAACCCCACGTGCCAGCCTAATCCCAAGTGCCTGCCTAACCCCACGTGCCAGCCTAACCCCACGTGCCAGCCTAATCCCACGTGCCAGCCTAATCCCACGTGCCAGCCTAATCCCACGTGCCAGCCTAACCCCACGTGCCAGCCTAATCCCACGTGCCAGCCTAATCCCACGTGCCAGCCTAATCCCACGTGCCAGCCTAATCCCACGTGCCTGCCTAACCCCGCGTGCCAGCCTAATCCCAAGT
The DNA here is from genome assembly GCF_047496885.1 of Scyliorhinus torazame. Lineage (NCBI taxonomy): Eukaryota > Metazoa > Chordata > Chondrichthyes > Carcharhiniformes > Scyliorhinidae > Scyliorhinus > Scyliorhinus torazame. The sequence goes on from NC_092710.1 coordinate 368,077,806, forward strand.
GCCTGCCTAACCCCACGTGCCAGCCTAATCCCACGTGCCAGCCTAATCCCACGTGCCAGCCTAATCCCAAGTGCCTGCCTAACCCCACGTGCCTGCCTAATCCCACGTGCCAGCCTAACCCCACGTGCCAGCCTAATCCCACGTGCCTGCCTAATCCCACGTGCCTGCCTAACCCCGCGTGCCAGCCTAACCCCACGTGCCAGCCTAATCCCAAGTGCCTGCCTAATCCCACGTGCCAGCCTAATCCCACGTGCCAGCCTAATCCCACGTGCCAGCCTAACCCCACGTGCCAGCCTAACCCCACGTGCCAGCCTAATCCCACGTGCCAGCCTAATCCCACGTGCCAGCCTAACCCCACGTGCCTGCCTAACCCCACGTGCCTGCCTAACCCCACGTGCCTGCCTAATCCCACGTGCCTGCCTAACCCCACGTGCCTGCCTAATCCCACGTGCCTGCCTAATCCCACGTGCCTGCCTAACCCCACGTGCCTGCCTAATCCCACCTGCCTGCCTAACCCCACGTGCCTGCCTAACCCCACGTGCCTGCCTAATCCCACGTGCCTGCCTAACCCCACGTGCCAGCCTAACCCCACGTGCCTGTCTAACCCCACATGCCTGCCTAACCCCACGTGCCTGCCTAACCCCACGTGCCAGCCTAATCCCACGTGCCTGCCTAACCCCACGTGCCAGCCTAACCCCACGTGCCTGCCTAACCCCACGTGCATGCCTAATCCCACGTGCCTGCCTAATCCCACGTGCATGCCTAACCCCACGTGCATGCCTAACCCCACGTGCCTGCCTAACCCCACGTGCATGCCTAACCCCACGTGCCAGCCTAATCCCACGTGCCTGCCTAACCCCACGTGCCTGCCTAACCCCACGTGCCAGCCTAATCCCACGTGCCTGCCTAATCCCACGTGCCTGCCTAATCCCACGTGCCTGCCTAATCCCACGTGCCTGCCTAATCCCACGTGCCAGCCTAACCCCACGTGCCAGCCTAACCCCACGTGCCAGCCTAATCCCACGTGCCAGCCTAACCCCACGTGCCTGCCTAACCCCACGTGCCTGCCTAACCCCACGTGCCAGCCTAATCCCACGTGCCAGCCTAATCCCACGTGCCTGCCTAATCCCACGTGCCTGCCTAACCCCACGTGCCTGCCTAATCCCACGTGCCTGCCTAACCCCACGTGCCTGCCTAACCCCACGTGCCTGCCTAATCCCACGTGCCAGCCTAATCCCACGTGCCAGCCTAACCCCACGTGCCAGCCTAATCCCACGTGCCAGCCTAACCCCACGTGCCTGCCTAATCCCACGTGCCTGCCTAACCCACGTGCCTGCCTAACCCCACGTGCCTGCCTAACCCCACGTGCCTGCCTAATCCCACGTGCCTGCCTAATCCCACGTGCCTGCCTAACCCCACGTGCCTGCCTAATCCCACGTGCCTGCCTAACCCCACGTGCCTGCCTGACCCACGTGCCTGCCTAACCCCACGTGCCTGCCTGACCCCACGTGCCTGCCTAATCCCACATGCCAGCCTAACCCCACGTGCCTGCCTAATCCCACGTGCCTGCCTAATCCCACGTGCCTGCCTAATCCCACGTGCCTGCCTAATCCCACGTGCCTGCCTGACCCCACGTGCCTGCCTAACCCCACGTGCCTGCCTGACCCCACGTGCCTGCCTAATCCCACATGCCAGCCTAACCCCACGTGCCTGCCTAATCCCACGTGCCTGCCTAATCCCACGTGCCTGCCTAATCCCACGTGCCTGCCTAATCCCACGTGCCTGCCTAACCCCACGTGCCAGCCTAACCCCACCTGCCTGCCTAACCCCACGTGCCTGCCTAACCCCACGTGCCTGCCTAATCCCACGTGCCTGCCTAATCCCACGTGCCTGCCTAATCCCACGTGCCAGCCTAACCCCACCTGCCTGCCTAACCCCACGTGCCTGCCTAACCCCACGTGCCTGCCTAACCCCACGTGCCTGCCTAATCCCACGTGCCTGCCTAATCCCACGTGCCTGCCTAATCCCACGTGCCTGCCTAACCCCACGTGCCAGCCTAACCCCACCTGCCTGCCTAACCCCACGTGCCTGCCTAATCCCACGTGCCTGCCTGACCCCACGTGCCTGCCTAATCCCACGTGCCTGCCTAATCCCACGTACCTGCCTAATCCCACGTGCCTGCCTAACCCCACGTGCCTGCCTAACCCCACGTACCTGCCTAATCCCACGTGCCTGCCTAACCCCACGTGCCAGCCTAACCCCACCTGCCTGCCTAATCCCACGTGCCTGCCTAACCCCACGTACCTGCCTAATCCCACGTGCCTGCCTAACACCACGTGCCTGCCTAATCCCACGTGCCTGCCTAATCCCACGTGCCTGCCTAACACCACGTGCCTGCCTAACCCCACGTGCCTGCCTAATCCCACGTGCCTGCCTAACCCCACGTGCCTGCCTAATCCCACGTGCCTGCCTAATCCCACGTGCCTGCCTAACCCCACGTGCCTGCCTAACACCACGTGCCTGCCTAACACCACGTGCCTGCCTAATCCCACGTGCCTGCCTAATCCCACGTGCCTGCCTAATCCCACGTGCCTGCCTAACCCCACGTGCCTGCCTAACCCCACGTGCCTGCCTAATCCCACGTGCCTGCCTAACCCCACGTGCCTGCCTAACCCCACGTGCTTGCCTAACCCCACCTGCCTGCCTAACCCCACGTGCCAGCCTAACCCCACGTGCCTGCCTAATCCCACGTGCCTGCCTAATCCCACGTGCCTGCCTAACCCCACGTGCCAGCCTAACCCCACCTGCCTGCCTAACCCCACGTGCCTGCCTAATCCCACGTGCCTGCCTGACCCCACGTGCCTGCCTAATCCCACGTGCCTGCCTAATCCCACGTACCTGCCTAATCCCACGTGCCTGCCTAACCCCACGTGCCTGCCTAACCCCACGTACCTGCCTAATCCCACGTGCCTGCCTAACCCCACGTGCCAGCCTAACCCCACCTGCCTGCCTAATCCCACGTGCCTGCCTAACCCCACGTACCTGCCTAATCCCACGTGCCTGCCTAACACCACGTGCCTGCCTAATCCCACGTGCCTGCCTAATCCCACGTGCCTGCCTAACACCACGTGCCTGCCTAACCCCACGTGCCTGCCTAATCCCACGTGCCTGCCTAACCCCACGTGCCTGCCTAATCCCACGTGCCTGCCTAATCCCACGTGCCTGCCTAACCCCACGTGCCTGCCTAACACCACGTGCCTGCCTAACACCACGTGCCTGCCTAATCCCACGTGCCTGCCTAATCCCACGTGCCTGCCTAATCCCACGTGCCTGCCTAACCCCACGTGCCTGCCTAACCCCACGTGCCTGCCTAATCCCACGTGCCTGCCTAACCCCACGTGCCTGCCTAACCCCACGTGCCTGCCTAACCCCACGTGCTTGCCTAACCCCACCTGCCTGCCTAACCCCACGTGCCTGCCTAATCCCACGTGCCTGCCTGACCCCACGTGCCTGCCTAATCCCACGTGCCAGCCTAACCCCACCTGCCTGCCTAATCCCACGTGCCTGCCTAACCCCACGTGCCTGCCTAATCCCACGTGCCTGCCTAATCCCACGTACCTGCCTAATCCCACGTGCCTGCCTAACCCCACGTGCCTGCCTAACCCCACGTGCCTGCCTAACCCCACGTGCCTGCCTAACCCCACGTGCCAGCCTAATCCCACGTGCCTGCCTAACCCCACGTGCCTGCCTAACCCCACGTGCCTGCCTAATCCCACGTGCCTGCCTAACCCCACGTGCCAGCCTAATCCCACGTGCCAGCCTAACCCCACGTGCCTGCCTAACCCCACGTGCCTGCCTAATCCCACGTGCCTGCCTAATCCCACATGCCAGCCTAACCCCACGTGCCTGCCTAACCCCACGTGCCTGCCTGACCCCACGTGCCTGCCTAATCCCACGTGCCAGCCTAACCCCACGTGCCTGCCTAATCCCACGTGCCAGCCTAATCCCACGTGCCAGCCTAACCCCACCTGCCTGCCTAATCCCACGTGCCTGGCTAATCCCACGTGCCTGCCTAACCCCACGTGCCTGCCTAACCCCACGTGCCTGCCTAACCCCACGTGCCTGCCTAACCCCACGTGCCAGCCTAACCCCACGTGCCTGGCTAACCCCACGTGCCTGCCTAACCCCACGTGCCTGCCTGACCCCACGTGCCTGCCTAATCCCACGTGCCTGCCTAACCCCACGTGCCTGCCTAATCCCACGTGCCTGCCTGACCCCACGTGCCTGCCTAACCCCACGTGCCTGCCTGACCCCACGTGCCTGCCTAACCCCACGTGCCTGCCTGACCCCACGTGCCTGCCTAACCCCACGTGCCTGCCTAACCCCACGTGCCTGCCTAATCCCACGTGCCTGCCTGACCCCACGTGCCTGCCTAACCCCACGTGCCTGCCTGACCCCACGTGCCTGCCTAATCCCACGTGCCTGCCTAATCCCACGTGCCTGCCTAATCCCACGTGCCTGCCTAATCCCACGTGCCTGCCTAATCCCACGTGCCTGCCTAACCCCACGTACCTGCCTAACCCCACGTGCCTGCCTAATCCCACGTGCCTGCCTAATCCCACGTGCCTGCCTAATCCCACGTGCCTGCCTAATCCCACGTGCCTGCCTAACCCCACGTGCCTGCCTAATCCCACGTGCCTGCCTAATCCCACGTGCCTGCCTAATCCCACGTGCCTGCCTAATCCCACGTGCCTGGCTAATCCCACGTGCCAGCCTAACCCCACGTGCCTGCCTAATCCCACGTGCCTGCCTGACCCCACGTGCCTGCCTAACCCCACGTGCCTGCCTAACCCCACGTGCCTGCCTAATCCCACGTGCCAGCCTAACCCCACGTACCTGCCTAATCCCACGTGCCTGCCTGACCCCACGTGCCTGCCTAACCCCACGTGCCTGCCTAACCCCACGTACCTGCCTAACCCCACGTGCCTGCCTGACCCCACGTGCCTGCCTAATCCCACGTGCCTGCCTAATCCCACGTGCCTGCCTAACCCCACGTGCCTGCCTAACCCCACGTGCCTGCCTGACCCCACGTGCCTGCCTAATCCCACGTGCCTGCCTAATCCCACGTGCCTGCCTAATCCCACGTGCCTGCCTAACCCCACGTGCCTGCCTGACCCCACGTGCCTGCCTAATCCCACGTGCCTGCCTAACCCCACGTGCCTGCCTAACCCCACGTGCCTGCCTAACCCCACGTGCCTGCCTAATCCCACGTGCCTGCCTGACCCCACGTGCCAGCCTAATCCCACGTGCCTGCCTAACCCCACGTGCCTGCCTAATCCCACGTGCCAGCATTTGGCCCATGGCCTTGAATGTTCTGACGAGCCAGGTACTCATCCAGGTACTTTTTAAAGGATGTGAGGCAACCCGCCTCTACCCCCCTCCCGGGCAGCGCGTCCCAGACCCGCCTCTACCCCCCTCCCGTGCAGCGCGTCCCAGACCCGCCTCTACCCCCCTCGCAGGCAGCGCGTCCCAGACCCGCCTTTACCCCCCTCCCGGGCAGCGCGTCCCAGACCCGCCTCTACCCCCCTCCCGGGCAGCGCGTCCCAGATCCTACTCTACCCCCCTCCCAGGCAGCGCGTCCCAGATCCGCCTCTACCCCCCTCCCAGGCAGCGCGTCCCAGACCCGCCTCTACCCCCCTCCCAGGCAGCGCATCCCAGACCCGCCTCTACCCCCCTCCCGGGCAGCGCGTCCCAGATCCGCCTCTACCCCCCTCCCAGGCAGCGCGTCCCAGACCCGCCTCTACCCCCCTCCCAGACAGCGCGTTCCAGACCCGCATCTACCCCGCTCCCAGGCAGCGCGTCCCAGACCCGCCCCTACCCCCCTCCCAGGCAGCGCGTCCCAGATTCGCCTCTACCCCCCTCCCAGGCAGCGCGTCCCAGACCCGCCTCTACCCCCCTCCCAGGCAGCGCGTCCCAGATCCGGCTCTACCCCCCTCCCGGGCAGCGCGTCCCAGACCCGCCTCTCCCCCCTCCCAGGCAGCGCGTCCCAGATCCGCCTCTACCCCCCCTCCCGGGCAGCGCGCCCCAGACCCGCCTCTACCCCCCTCCCAGGCAGCGCGTCCCAGACCCGCCTCTACCCCCCTCCCAGGCAGCGCGTCCCAGACCCGCCTCTACCCCCCTCCCGGGCAGCGCGTCCCAGACCCGCCTCTACCCCCCTCCCAGGCAGCGCGTCCCAGACCCGCCTCTACCCCCCTCCCAGGCAGCGCGTCCCAGACCCGCCTCTACCCCCCTCCCAGGCAGCGCGTCCCAGACCCGCCTCTACCCCCCTCCCGGGCAGCGCGTCCCAGACCCGCCTCTACCCCCCTCCCGGGCAGCGCGTCCCAGATCCGCCTCTACCCCCCTCCCAGACAGCGCGTCCCAGACCCGCCTCTACCCCCCTCCCGGGCAGCGATTCCCAGATCCGCCTCTACCCCCCTCCCAGGCAGCGCGTCCCAGACCCTCACCACCCTCCCAGGCAGCGTGTCCCAGACCCGCCTCTACCCCCCTCCCGGGCAGCGTGTCCCAGACCCGCCTCTACCCCCCTCCCAGGCAGCGCGTCCCAGATCCGCCTCTACCCCCCTCCCAGGCAGCGCGTCCCAGACCCGCCTCTACCCCCCTCCCGGGCAGCGATTCCCAGACCCGCCTCTACCCCCCTCCCAGGCAGCGCGTCCCAGACCCGCCTCTACCCCCCTCCCAGGCAGCGCGTCCCAGACCCGCCCCTACCCCCTCCCAGGCAGCGCGTCCCAGATCCGCCTCTACCCCCCTCCCAGGCAGCGTGTCCCAGACCCGCCTCTCCCACCCTCCCAGGCAGCGCGTCCCAGACCCGCCTCTACCCCCCTCCCAGGCAGCGCGTCCCAGACCCGCCTCTACCCCCCTCCCAGGCAGCGCGTCCCAGACCCGCCTCAACCCCCCCCCCCCGGGCGGCGCGTCCCAGACCCGCCTCTACCCCCCTCCCAGGCAGCGCGTCCCAGACCCGCCTCTCCCCCCTCCCAGGCAGCGTGTCCCAGACCCGCCTCACCCCCCCTCCCAGGCAGCGCGTCCCAGACCCGCTTCTACCCCCCTCCCGGGCAGCGCGTCCCAGATCCGCCTCTACCCCCCTCCCAGGCAGCGCGTCCCAGACCCGCCTCTACCCCCCTCCCAGGCAGCGCGTCCCAGACCCGCCTCTCCCACCCTCCCAGGCAGCGCGTCCCAGACCCGCCTCTACCCCCCTCCCAGGCAGCGTGTCCCAGACCCGCCTCTACCCCCCTCCCAGGCAGCGCGTCCCAGACCCGCCTCTACCCCCCTCCCAGGCAGCGCGTCCCAGACCCGCCTCTACCCCCCTCCCAGGCAGCGCGTCCCAGACCTGCCTCTACCCCCCCCCCGGGCAGCGCGTCCCAGACCCGCCTCTACCCCCCTCCCGGGCAGCGCGTCCCAGACCCGCCTCTACCCCCCTCCCAGGCAGCGAGTCCCAGACCCGCCTCTACCCCCCTCCCGGGCAGCGCGTCCCAGACCCGCTTCTACCCCCCTCCCGGGCAGCGCGTCCCAGACCCGCCTCTACCCCCCTCCCAGGCAGCGAGTCCCAGACCCGCCTCTACCCCCCTCCCGGGCAGCGCGTCCCAGACCCGCTTCTACCCCCCTCCCAGGCAGCGCGTCCCAGATCCGCCTCTACCCCCCTCCCAGGCAGCGCGTCCCAGACCCGCCTCTACCCCCCTCCCGGGCAGCGATTCCCAGACCCGCCACTACCCCCCTCCCAGGCAGCGCGTCCCAGACCCGCCTCTACCCCCCTCCCAGGCAGCGCGTCCCAGACCCGCCCCTACCCCCCTCCCAGGCAGCGCGTCCCAGATCCGCCTCTACCCCCCTCCCAGGCAGCGTGTCCCAGACCCACCTCTACCCCCCTCCCAGGCAGCGCGTCCCAGACCCGCCCCTACCCCCCTCCCAGGCAGCGCGTCCCAGATCCGCCTCTACCCCCCTCCCAGGCAGCGTGTCCCAGACCCGCCCCTACCCCCCTCCCAGGCAGCGCGTCCCAGACCCGCCTCTCCCACCCTCCCAGGCAGCGCGTCCCAGACCCGCCTCTACCCCCCTCCCAGGCAGCGCGTCCCAGACCCGCCTCTACCCCCCCTCCCAGGCAGCGCGTCCCAGACCCGCCTCAACCCCCCCCCCCCGGGCGGCGCGTCCCAGACCCGCCTCTACCCCCCTCCCAGGCAGCGCGTCCCAGACCCGCCTCTCCCCCCTCCCAGGCAGCGTGTCCCAGACCCGCCTCTACCCCCCTCCCAGGCAGCGCGTCCCAGACCCGCTTCTACCCCCCTCCCGGGCAGCGCGTCCCAGATCCGCCTCTACCCCCCTCCCAGGCAGCGCGTCCCAGACCCGCCTCTACCCCCCTCCCAGGCAGCGCGTCCCAGACCCGCCTCTCCCACCCTCCCAGGCAGCGCGTCCCAGACCCGCCTCTACCCCCCTCCCAGGCAGCGTGTCCCAGACCCGCCTCTACCCCCCTCCCAGGCAGCGCGTCCCAGACCTGCCTCTACCCCCCCCCCGGGCAGCGCGTCCCAGACCCGCCTCTACCCCCCTCCCGGGCAGCGCGTCCCAGACCCGCCTCTACCCCCCTCCCAGGCAGCGCGTTCCAGACCCGCCTCTACTCCCCCCCGGGCAGCGCGTCCCAGACCTGCCTCTCCCCCCTCCCGGGCAGCGCGTCCCAGACCCGCCTCTCCCCCCTCCCAGGCAGCGCGTCCCAGACCCGCCTCTACCCCCCTCCCAGGCAGCGCGTCCCAGACCCGCCTCTACCCCCCTCCCAGGCAGCGCGTCCCAGACCCGCCTCTACCCCCCTCCCAGGCAGCGCGTCCCAGACCCGCCTCTACCCCCCTCCTGGGCAGCGCGTCCCAGACCCGCCTCTACCCCCCTCCCGGGCAGCGCGTCCCAGACCCGCCTCTACCCACCCCCCCGGGCAGCGCGTCCCAGACCCGCCTCTACCCCCCTCCCAGGCAGCGCGTCCCAGACCCGCCTCTACTCCCCCCTCCCAGGCAGCGCGTCCCAGACCCGCCTCTACCCCCCTCCCGGGCAGCGCGTTCCAGATCCGCCTCTACCCCCCCTCCCAGGCAGCGCGTCCCAGACCCGCCTCTACCCCCCTCCCAGCTGCTCCCTATCCACCCTCTCCATGCCCCTCATAGATCGCCCCTCAGTCTTCTCTACTCCAGCGAAAACAGCCCAAGCCCCAACCTCTCTTCATAACTGAAATGTTCCGTCCCAGGCAACATCCTGGTGAATCTCCTCTGCACCCCCTCCAGTACAGTCACATCCTTCCTATAATGTGGTGCCCAGAATTACACACAGTACTCCAGCTGTGTCCTCACCAATGTTCTGTACAACTCCAACATCACCTCCCTGCTGTTGTAATCTATGTCCCGATTGATAAACGCCAGTGTCCCATTTGCCTTTTCCACCCCCCTATTAACCTGCCCCCTGCCTTCAGAGATCTCTGGACAAACACACCAAGGTCCCTTTGTTCTTCGGAACTTCCCAGTGTCAGGCCATTCATTGAATGCTTCCTTGTCACATTACTCCTTCCAAAGTGTATTCATCTCTCTTATCGGGGTTAAATTCCATCTGCCACTTTTCTGCCCATTTGATATATCTTCCTGCAACTCAGGGCACCCAACCTCAGTGTTATCCACCCAGCTGAGCCTTGTGTCATCCACTAAATTACTGATCCTACCCATCAGTCATTTATATAAATAACAAACATTAGGGGGCCCAGCACAGATCCCTGTTGTATGCCACAGTGGCTTCCAGTCACTGAAACAGCCTTCTCAAGGGAGCAGTTGGCTCCTAGTTCTTATTCTCTGCTCTCATGTACAGGAAATAGCAGGAGTCCATTCGGTCCTTTGAGCCTGCTCCGCCATTCATTATGATCGTGGCTTATCATCAAGTTCAATCCCACCTCCCCCCCACCCACATCCTTTGATCCCTTTAGTCCCCAAGAGCTGGATCCAATTCCTTCTTGAAGTTACACATTTTGGCCTCAACTACTTTCTGTGGGAGTGAATTCCACAGATTCACCGCTCTCTGGGTGAAGAAATTTCTCCTCACCTCAGTCCTAAAAGGTTACACCTTATCCTCAAACTATGACCCCGAGTTCTGGACTCCCCCACCATCGGGAACATTTTCTGAATCTACCGTTAGAATTTTATAAGTTTCTATGAGATCTCCTCTCACTCTTCCATACCTGGATACCAAAGAAGCGAAAACTCCCTCCCACCACTTCAAATGCCAAGTCCCCCAGCCTATCGGGGAAAACAACAGGAACCAGAACAGTGGCAGCACAACTGTCTCTGTTGCTCAGCAGGGGAGGGCAAAGTGCAGGAGCGATGTGATAGGGACTCTAGAGTAAGGGGCATAGATAGGCGCTTCTGTGGAAGTGAAAGAGACTTCTGGCTAGTATGTTGCTCCCTGGTGCCAGGGTCTAAGATGTCTCTGAACAAACACAGGGCATCCTGAAGGGAGAGGATGAACATGCACATAGGTACTAATGACATAGGCAGGAAGAGCGACGGTCTTGCAGGAGTTCAGAGAGTTAGGCAGTAAGCCAAGAAGCAGGACCTCTTGGGTTGCAATCTCAGGATTCCCTGTGCCACGTGCCAGTGAGGCTAGAAATAGGATAGTGCTAAGTCGCACATTCGGCGGCTCCCGCAAAAACGGACTTTTGGGCTCTTTTCAGGGCCCCCAAGGGCACTTTTCCGACGTTTCCCGGTGTGGGAAGGAGTTAATAATAGCTCCCCGTCAGTATATGGCTTTAACTAGGAGCGGGGCGACAAAAAAGGTGGTGGTGGACCAGAGGAAGGGAGGGAAGAAGGACAAAATGGCGGCGGGCGGAGACCAGGCAGCGTGGAGGCAGTGGGCGGAGGAGCAACAGGAGGGTATCCAGCGCTGCCTCAGAGAGATTAAAACGGACCTGCTAGCGCCAATGAAGGCTTCTATTGATAAGCTGCTGGAGACACAGACGGCCCAGGGGGTGGCGATCCGAGAGGCTCGACAAAAGATCTCTGACAACGAGGACGTGATCTTAGGCCTGGCGGTAAAGGTTCTCCACAAGAAATGGCAGGAGCGGTTCGAGGAGATGGAGAATCGGTCGAGGTGGAAGAATCTGCGGATCCTGGGCCTCCCGGAGGGGCTGGAGGGGCTATGTGGTCACCATGTTAAACTCGCTGATGGGAGCGGGGTCCTTCCAGGGGCCCCTGGAGCTGGAAGGGGCCCATAGAGTGTTGGCGAGGAGGCCCAAGGCTAACGAGCCTCCGCGGGCAGTGCTGGTGCGGTTCCATCGGTTCGTCGATCGGGAATGTGTGCTCAGGTGGGCCAAGAAGGAGAGGAGCAGCAGGTGGGAGAACGCGGAGGTTCGGATATATCAGGACTGGAGTGTGGAGGTGGCGAAGAGGAGGGCCGGGTACAATCGAGCGAAGGCGGTGCTGCACAGGAGGGGGGTGAGGTTTGGCATGTTGCAGCCGGCGCGATTGTGGGTTACCTACAAGGACCGGCACCATTATTTTGAGTCTCCGGAGGAGGCGTGGGCCTTTGTTCAGGCCGAGAAGCTGGACACAGACTGAGGGTCGGGATGGGCGACTTGGGGACTGCGGTGGATATGTTATGCCTATTTTTGGTTCGGTGGGGGGGGGCCTTTGCATTGTTTTGGGTTTCTTTTTCTCTGTGTTTTTCTCTTTCGGGTTGGGGTGGGTGGATGGGGCGGGTTGGGCACTGTTTTGGTTGGTGGCGGGGCCTGGTAGGTGGAGAGAGCAGGCTTTTTTCCCGTGCCGAAGACTGGGGGGGCGGGGCCGGGGCGGGGAAGCGAGGATTGTTTCCCGCGCTTAGAACGGAGGGGGGAGAGCCTGTGAATGGGGAGCGGGAGAGGAGGGTGTGCCACACAATGGGAGGAGTCGAAGGGGAGGCGGGAGTGGCCGGGGTCAGCAGGAGTCAGCTGACTTGCGGAAGTGCAATGGGGGGAGTAAACCAGCTAGGATGGGTCCTAGCCGGGGGGTGGGGGGAATCGAGTTGCTGCTGCTAAGGTCAAGGAGGAGCTGGAGCGAGTGGGGTGGGTCGAGACGGGGGTATGCCGCTGTGGGGAACGGGTCGGGTGTGGGGTGCGGGCGCGTGGCTGGCCGAGGAGGGGTCATGGCTAGTCGGCGGGGAGGGGGGCGGGTAGCCCCCTAATCCGGCTGATAACCTGGGATGTAAGGGGGCTGAACGGGCCGGTTAAGCGGGCCCGCGTGTTCGCACACCTGAAGGGGCTCAAGGCGGATGTGGTTATGCTCCAGGAGACACACCTGAAGGTGGCAGACCAGGTAAGACTGAGGAAAGGGTGGGTAGGTCAGGTGTTTCACTCGGGGCTAGATGCCAAAAATCGAGGGGTGGCGATCTTGGTGGGAAAGAAGGTGTTATTCGAGGTGTCGAGCATTGTGGCAGATAATGGCGGTAGGTACATAATGGTCAGTGGTAAGTTACAGGGAGAGAGGGTGGTACTGGTCAATGTGTATGCTCCAAACTGGGACGATGCGGGTTTTATGCGGCGTATGTTGGGTCGGATCCCAGATTTGGAAGTGGGGCGCCTGATAATGGGGGGAGACTTTAACACGGTGTTGGATCCGGCACTGGATCGCTCCAGGTCTAGGACGGGTAGGAAGCCAGCGGAAGCTAGAGTGCTGAGGGGGTTTATGGACCAAATGGGAGGGGTGGACCCTTGGAGATTTGCAAGGCCGGGGGCTAGGGAATTTTCATTCTTCTCACATGTCCATAAGGCTTATTCTCAAATCGACTTTTTCATTTTGAGTAGGGCGCTGATAGCGAGAGTAGAGGATACCGAGTATTCGGCAATAGCCATTTCGGACCACGCCCCGCATTGGGTGGACTTGGAGATGGGGGAGGAGAGGGATCAACGCCCGCTGTGGCGCTTGGAGGTGGGGCTGTTGGCGGACGAGGTGAGCGAGCGGGTCCGAGGAAGTATAGAGAGGTACTTGGAGACCAACGACAACGGGGAGGTCCGAGTGGGGATGGTATGGGAGGCACTGAAGGCGGTGGTGAGGGGAGAGCTGATCTCCATCAGGGCCCACAAGGAGCAGAGGGAGCGGGGGAGAGGGAGAGGCTGGTGGAGGAGATGGTGAGGGTAGACAGGAGGTATGCGGAAGAGCCTGAGGAAGGATTGTTGAGGAAGAGGCGCAGCCTCCAGGCCGAATTCGACCTGGTGACCACCAGGAAGGCGGAGGTGCAGTGGAGGAAGGCCCAGGGGGCGGTCTACGAGTATGGGGAAAAGGCAAGCCGGATGCTGGCGCATCAGCTTCGGAAGCGGGATGCAGCTAGGGAGATCAGGGGAGTTAAGGACAGGGGAGGGAGTGTGGTGCGGAGTGGGGTTGGCATCAATGGGGTCTTCAGGGACTTCTACGAGGAATTGTACTGATCCGAGCCCCCACGGGAGGAGGGAGGGATGGGCCGTTTCCTGGACCAATTGAGGTTTCCAAAGGTGGAAGAGAGACTGGTGGCCCAGATTGGGCTGGAGGAGCTGATCAATGGGATAGGAAGAATGCAGGCGGGGAAGGCACCGGGGCCGGACGGTTTACTGGTCGAGTTCTATAAAAAATATATGGACCTGTTGGGCCCGCTGTTAGTTAGGACCTTTAATGAGGCAAGGGGGGGGGGGGGGCGCTTTACCCCCGACAATGTCCCGGGCATTGATCTCCTTGATCCTGAAGCGGGACAAGGATCCCCTGCAATGTGGGTCTTACAGACCGATTTCCTTGCTAAATGTAGATGCCAAGGTGCTGGCGAAGGTCTTAGCCACGAGGATTGAGGATTATGTCCCGCAGATCATCCATGGCGACCAGGCGGGGTTTGTGAAGGGGAGGCAGTTGAATGTGAATGTGCGGAGGCTTTTGAACGTTATCATGATGCCGGCAAGGGAGGGGGAGGCGGAGATAGTGGTGACGATGGACGCTGAGAAAGCCTTCGATAGGGTAGAGTGGGGGTACCTGTGGGAGGTGCTGAAGTGGTTCGGGTTTGGGAGGGGTTTGTCAGTTGGGTTCGGCTGTTGTATGAGGTCCCGATGGCGAGTGTGGCCACAAATAGGAGGTCAGAGTACTTTTGGTTACACCGAGGGACGAGACAGGGGTGTCCCTTGTCCCCCCCCCTGCTCTTCGCACTGGCGATTGAACCCGGCTATGGCACTGAGTCGAGGAACTGGAGGGGGTTGGTGCGGGGTGGGGAGGAGCATAGGGTGTCGCTTTATGCGGACGACCTGTTGCTGTATGTGGCAGACCCGGTGGGAGGAATGCCAAAGGTAATGAGGATCCTTAGGGAATTCGGGGACTTTTTGGGGTACAAGCTCAATATGGGGAAGAGAGAGCTGTTCGTAGTTCAGCTAGGGGACCAGAAGAGGGGGATTGGCGAGCTCCCACTAAAAAGGGCGGAGAGGAGCTTCAGATATTTGGGGGTCCAGGTGGCCAGGAGCTGGGGGAGCCCTGCATAGGCTTAACTTGACAAGGCTGGTGGAGCAAATGGAGGAGCGACGCGTTGCCGCTGTCCTTGGCAGGTAGGGTGCAATCAAAATGACAGTGCTCCCAAGGTTTTTGTTCCTGTTCCAGTGCCTCCCCGTGCTTATCCCGAAGGCTTTTTTCAGGCAGGTTAACAGGAGTATAATGGGGTTTGTGTGGGCGCGAGGGACTCAGAGGGTGTTCCTGGAGCGGAGTAGAGATAGGGGGGGCTGGCACTGCCCAACCTGTGGGTACTACTGGGCTGCCAATGCGACGATGGTGCGCAAGTGGGTGATGGAGGGGGAGGGGACTGCATGGAAGAGGCTGGAGATGGCGTCCTGTGTGGGTACGGATCTGGGGGCGCTGGCAACGGCGCCGCTGCCGCTCCCTCCAAGGAGGTATACCACGAGCCGTGCTGGTGGCGGCCCTCATAATTTGGGGGCAGTGGAGGCGGCATGGGGGGGGGGGGGGGCGCGTTGGGGCCTTAGCGTGGACCCCACTACAGGGGAAACCACCGTTTCGCCCCAGGAAGAACAGGTGGAGGGTTTTCAGGGTGGCACAGGGCAGGGATACGAAAGTTGGGGGACCTGTTTGTGGACGGGAAGTTCGCGAGCTTGGGTGAGCTGGAGAAGTACGGGCTCCCCCGGGAACACCTTCAGGGATTTGCAGGTAAGGGCGTTTGCCAGACGGCAGGTGGTGGAATTCCCGCAGCTACTGCCACACACAGTACAGGACAGGGTGCTCTCGGGGGGGGGGGAAGAGATCTCAGAAACTTACCAGGTGATGCAGGAGGAGGAGGCGGCCTCGGTGGTGGAGTTGAAAGGTAAGTGGGAGGAGTTCGAAGAGGGGACGTGGGCAGATGCCCTAGGGAGGGTGAATTCTTCCTCTTCGTGCGAGGCTCAGCCTCATACAGTTCAAGGTGCTGAACAGGCCACACATGACCGGGACAAGGATGAGCAGGTTCTTTGGGGGTGAGGACAGGTGTGTTAGGTGCTCAGGGAGCCCAGCAAATCACACCCATATGTTCTGGGCATGCCCAGCGCTGGAGGAATTTTGGAAGGGCGTAACGAGGACGGTGTCAAGGGTGGTAGGATCCAGGGTCAGACTGGGCTAGGGGTTCGCAATATTTGGGGTGGCAGAGGAGCCGGGAGTGCAGGAGGCGAAAGAGGCCGGAATTCTGGCCTTTGCGTCCCTGGTAGCCCGGCGAAGGAGTCTCCTTCAGTGGAAAGATGCGAGGCCCCCCAAGCGTGGAATCCTGGATCAGCGATATGGTGGGGTTCATTAAATTGGAGAGGGTGAAATTCGCCTCGAGGGTCGGTACAAGGGTTCTTTAGGCAGTGGCAACCGTTCTTAGACTTTCTGGCAGAACGATAGACATTGGTCAATGGCAGCAGCAGCTCGGGGGGGGGGGGGGGGGTTACCTTATTTTTGTTTGTTTACACTGGAGGGTCTGAATACACCTGTTGTGTTAAGTCGGGGTGTTAATGTTAATTTATTATTTATGTACGGGGGGGGGGGGGGGGAAAAGGGGTTTGCTTTTTTAGATTGTGTTTTGTACTTAACCCTGTTGGGTTCTTTTTTCTTTCTCATTTTGTTATTGATATTTTATTAAAACCTTTAATAAAAATTATTTTTTTTAAAAATAGGATAGTGCAGCTAAACTGGTGGTGTAGGAGGGAGGGTTTCAGATTTCTGGACCATTGGGATCTCTTCCAGGGTAGGTGCGACCTGTACAAAGACGGGTTGCATCTAAACTCAAGGGCACCAATACCCATACCCTGGCTGGGAAGTTTGCTAGTGTCGCTAGGGAGGATTTAAACTAATTTGGTACAGGGGTGGGAACCAAGCGTTAGCTTAGGCGTCATAACTGAAGGGGAAATAGAGAACAAAAATTCTAGATCATCACCCTCAGGCAGAGCAAAACAGGTGACAAGTGCGAGACGGGAGGTGGTCAATGCAGGACTGAGGGTGTTGGACCTAAATGCGCGCAGTATACGGAAAATGGTAAATGAGCTTATATTGAAATTGGCCACTACGATGTTGAGGGCATCAGACATGGCTGCAAGGGGATCAGGGCTGGGATCTAAATATCCAAGATATGTGTCCTATCGAAAGGACAGGCAGATGGGCAAAGGGAGCTGGGTTGCATTGTTAGTAAGGAATCAAGTTAAATTGATAGCAAGGAGTGATACAAGATCAGAAGGCATAGAACTCTGTGGGTAGAGTTGGGGAATCGCAAAGGTTAAAAGACCCTGGAAGTTATGTACAGGCCCCCTAGCAGTAGTCAGGATGTGGGGCAGAAAATAAATCAGGAGTTCGAGAAAGCATGTAATAAAAAAAAAAGGCAATATCACAATAATCATGAGCAACTTCAATATACACTTGGACTGGGAAAATCAGGTTGGTTGTGGATCCCAAGAAAAGGAATTTGTGGAATTTTTTTGGAGCAGCTTGTGGTAGAGCCCACTAGGGAACAGGCAATTCTGGATTTGGTGATGTGTAGTGAGGCAGACTTGATTAGGGAACTTAAGGTGAAGGAACCCTTAGGGAGCAGTGACCACAATATGATAGAGTTTACCTGCAGGTTGAGAGGGAGACGCTGCAATCAGATGTAACGTGATTACAATTAAATAAGGGTAACTACAAAGACATGAGGGAGGAGCTGGCCAGAGTTGATTGGAAAAGGAGCCTAGCAGGGAAGACAGTGGAACAGCAATGGCAGGAGTTTTTGGGGGTTATTCGGGAGGCACAGCAGAAATTCATCCCGAGGAGGAGGAAACATGCTAAGGGCAGGACAAAGCATCCATGGCTGACGAGGGATGTCAAGGACGGCATAAAAGCTAAAGAAAAAGCAGACAAAGTGGCAAGGTTAGTGGGAAGCCAGAGAATTGGGAATCATTTAAAAGTGAGCAGAGGACAACTAAAAAAGCAATAAAGGGGGAGAAGATGAGATATGAGTGCAAGCTAGCTAGTAATTTAAAGCAAGATAGGAAGTTTCTTTCAATATACAAAAGGCAAGACAGGCAAAAATAGACATTGGATCACTGGAAAACGTACTACACCCTATGGTGCTAAAAGAGATAGCTGAGGAAATTGTGGAGGCATTGGTGATGATCTTTCAGGTATCGCTGGAGGCAGGAAGGGTCCCAGAGGACTGGAAAGTAGCTAATGTAACACCACTGTTTAAGAAGGGAGGGAGGCAGAAGACATGAAATTATAGGCCGGTTAGCCTGACTTCGGTCATTAGTAAGATTTTAGAGTCTGTTATTAAAGATGAGATCATGAAGCACTTGGAAGTGCATGGTAAAATAGGACTGAGTCAGCACAGTTTCATCAAAAGGAGGTCATGTTGACAAATCTGTTAAGAGTTCTTTGAGGAGGTAACAAGGAAGTTAGACAAAGGAGAACCAGTGGACGTGATTTATTTTTATTTCCAGAAGGCCTTTGACTGTTAAATAAGTTAAGAGCCCATTGTGTAAAGGGTAAGATCCTGGCATGGATAGAGGATTGGCTGACTGGCAGAAGGCAGAGAGTGGGGATAAAGGGGTCTTTTTCAGGATGGCAGCCGGTGACTAGTGGTGTGCCTCAGGAGTCTGTGCTGGGACCACAACTTTTCACAATATACATTAATGATCTGGAAGAAGGCACTGTTGCTAAGTTTGCAGATGATGCAAAGATCTGTAGAGGGACAGGTAGTATTGAGGAAGCAAGGGGGCTGCAGAAAGATTTGGACAAGCCAGGAGAGTGGGTACATGAATGAAATACAATCTGGAAAAGTGTGAGGTTATGCATTTTGAAAGGAGAATTTAAGCATAGTGGGAATAATGAGGAATTGCCCCCAGCACAATAAAACCACGCCCTCAGTTGCACCAGTAGTTTCGGATTTTATTTTACAGCAGAGCTGCAAAAGTATAAATGACATGCGTTTGAAAATAAAAAAAAAGGACAGTAACATCTGATAACGACTGTAGTGCAAGACTCCGCCCCCTAAAGAGAGGAGGTCCAATCCACATTGATCTGATCAGACTGGTCAGACAATCATTACTTTACACACTGCACAACAGATCCTTTCAAAAGTCCAAATTAAATACAGTCCAATTGAATACACCAAGGAAGAATACAGAAAGGAAGAGAGCAGCTTTAGTCAACTTCCTCCATGCGGGATGCATCCTCATCTCCCTCCAGGGGTGGGATATCTTCAACAGGTTGTGGAGTGGTCTCTTCCACAGGCACCTCATCGTCATCAATACCTTTCAAAACAGAACAATAATTTAACACCACTGTAAAAATCTGAGTGTTAGTACAAGTCACCAATGCGCACAATCACTCTGCTACATGTGGTACACGATCTAATCCACATATTTTAACTGCAATTCATTTTGGAATGACAAGAGGGCCCATGGTCTTCTATAACACAGGAGTAGGTCCTGTTCAGTCTGTCGCACCATTCAATATGATGGCTGATTGGAATGGAGACCCCAAATACTTTGCCTGCACATAACACCCGACTCAAGTAGTCTATCAAAAACCTTTAATTTTAATAATCTTTTATTGTCACAAGTCGGTTTACATTAACACTGCAACAAGTTACTGTGAAAAGCCCCTAGTCGCCACATTCCAGCACCTGTTCGGGTCACATAGGGAGAATTCAGAATGTCCAATCCACCTAACAGCACATCTTTGGACTGTGGGAGGAAACCGGAGCACCCGGAGGAAACCCACGCAGACACTGGGAGAACATGCAGACTGCACACAGTGACCCAAGGCAGGAATCGAACCTGGTGCTGTGAAGCAACAATGCTAACCATGGTGCTACCATGCCACCCCACGGTAGCATGATCCAGTCACCCCATTCCACATACTAACAACTCGTCGTCTCAATCCATCTCAACGGTGCCCCCTGGTCTCTCCCACGAAACTTGCTCTCCATATTTAAGTCTCCTCAGGATTTTGTATGTTTCAATAAAATCACCTTTCATTCTAAACTCCAACAGGTACAGACCGGGCAGCAGGGTAGCACTGTGGTTAGCACAATTGCTTCACAGCTCCAGGGTCCCAGGTTTGATTCCCGGCTTGGGTCACGGTCTGTGCGGAGTCTGCACGTTCTCCCCGTGTGCGCTTGGGTTTCCTCCGGGTGCTCCGGTTTCCTCCCACAGTCCAAAGATGTGCAGGTTAGGTGGATTGGCCATGCTAAATTGTCCTGTGTGTCCAAAATTGCCCTTAGTGTTGGGTGGGGTTACTGGGTAATGGGGATAGGGTGGAGGTGTGGGCTTGTGTGCAGACTCGATGGGCCGAATGGCCTCCTTCTGCACTGTAAATTCTATGAGACCCAAATGAATCCCCATTTCAATAATATGCTGCTGGTCTATTTTTCCTGTCACAAGTGGGCAAGTTCACATTTACCCATGTTCTTATACTCCACCTGCCAATTTTTTGCCCACTTGTCTATGCCTCCTTGCAGACTCAGCAAATTTAACTATCAGATATTTTACGCACTATATTGTAAAAGATGATGTGGAGATGCCGGCGTTGGACTGGGGTGAGCACAGTACAAAGTCTTACAACACCAGGTTAAAGTCCAACAGGTTTGTTTCGAATCACTAGCTTTTGGAGCGCTGCTCCTTCCTCAGGAGACTTCTTACTATATTGTAAAGAGCAGCAGTAATCTGCTTCTTTGCTCAGTAACCACTTACCCAGACCCAGCTTGATCATTCTGTAGATACGGTTAGAGTGAGTCTGTGGATCATCCAATGAAAACCCAGAGGACAACAGCGCAGTCTCGAAGAGCAGGATCACAAGGTCTTTAACAGCTTTGTCATTCTTGTCTACATCAGCTTTCTGCCTCAGAGTGTCCACGATTGGGTGGTCAGGGTTGATCTCCAGGTGTTTCTTGGCCATCATATAACCCATGGTTGAATTGTCCCTCAGGGCTTGAGCCTTCATGATCCTCTCCATGTTAGCAGTCCAGCCATAGGTGCTGGTCACAATGCAGCATGGGGAGGAGACAAGTCGGTTCGAAACAGTCACCTGAAACAGATTCCAATGTGTTAAAGTCACTCGCTTCTCCACTTAGTCACTGCTTCAGATGGGACTTGTCTATTGGTAACAGAACATTTCACCTCAAATGTGCCAGAGGTGCCCCTCCCTCTTTGCTGAGATACAATCTACTGCTAACAGCCACCAAATACCTCACCCAAATGGTCCCTTGTCCAGGCAATAATGTTAATGGTTGACTGCGGACACCGTACAGCAGCAGGGATCACAAGGGAACAAGTCCTAGGCTCAGCTCCCCTCTCTGGAGACAGCATGTTTAACATCAGTTAACACTGCTGGAAGGACCTGGATTTTATTCCAGTCATTTCTCAAGAGGTTGATTTTCAATTTCCCCATTGTTTTTTATCCATGGATGCTTAACGGACATGTATCTTTAAGTCAAGCAGCATAGAAAATGAGGAATTCAGAAAGTTACAACATAGTAAACAGCCCTGGGTTCCGGAATAGAATACCTTTTCCGGCTTCCAAGAGATAGGGCAGGATTCTGTTCAATTGATTCGCTGGTGGTCAATGAATTGGCCAAAAGGCCGTATTCTGCCCTGTAACAGGTGGTGACGGCTCCTATTTGAGCAGAAAAGGTTTTCAGGAGCTGTTTGAATCCTGAACACTTGGGAAGAACCTGCTCTCTGCTGAAAGGCTGTGAGGTGAATCTGCAATGAAACAATTACAGGCTGCAGACCTGGATCAGGAAGGTCTGCTTACAGACAGCCATATGAAACAAAGACTCTTTTGGGCAGCCAAGGCCCAAAGACTTGCGTCGAGATTCTTGGTCAAGGGAGCTGAAATTGACTGCACCCTAGTCCAGGGTGTCGTAACAAAAGATAATCCAAACATTACATGGCACAGGATAAGGGTCAAGACAATGATCTCTAAATGCTGTTGCTGTGAATTAACTCTCTCCAATTTACCTTCTCCACCTTCTTGTCCAGAATCTCCTTCATGAGCTTGCACAGGTTATCATACTTGGCTCGGTCTTCTTCGCGCTTTTTCTTCTCCTCATCATCCTCAGGCAGCTCAAGTCCCTCCTTTGTGACAGAGACAAGCTGCTTACCATCAAACTCCTTCAGCTGCTGCACACAGTATTCATCGATGGGCTCAGTCATGTATACCACCTCAAAGCCCCGCTTCCTGACACACTCCACAAAGGCAGAGTTAGCTACTTGATCTTTGCTTTCACCTGAAAAAAGGAACAGCATATGTTTTATCTCCATGGGTGAAATTAAGAACTGGACTGTAAGCTATCATGGCTGTAACCACTGGCTGGGCTGGTCCCTGCAGGCAGTTACTTTAAAAAAATATATTCATAGAATGTGGACATCACTGGCAAGGCCGGCATTTGCTGCCAATCCCCCAATTACCCTTGATCGGAGTTGCTTGAGACCAGTCAAGTATCAACTACACAGGTGTGTTCCTGGAGCCACACACATCCCAGCCAGGTAAGGGTGGCAGGTCTCCTTCCAGAGGATATTAGTTGTTATTTTGCTGCTGGACATGGTCTTTAAATGGCATTCTGCTGGTCAGAGTACACATTTCTCCCCTCTTTCAATACATTTGGTGATCAAAAAATCCATAAGCGCCTGGAACACTGTGTACATTTCCAGGCACCACACACACCAGTACAATCTTCGACATCGTTCATCACAGCTTTCTCCTCCTCGGTTATCCAGCTGAGTGGGATGCTGGCACCCTGTTCCTTCTCATTAGTGTCCCTCAAGGATCAAAAGTTGGCTCCAACCTATTTATGATCCACATGCTAGCCAGAGGCAGGTTATTTTTCACATGTACACTATCTGTATCATCACTGCTTTCCTCGATCCTTGCAACGGATGGGATTTTCAGGGACCAGACGGTGGGTGGGAAGGTCTCTTTCCTTGTGCTGTAAAAGTCTATGAATCTTTGAGCAAGCTCTTGGTCTCCTGTCCAATTTATGGAGCCGTATCTAAATTGGCTTCATAATGCTGTTGTCAAACACCTTGGAACCAAAGCTAGTTTTATTCAAAAGGATATATACTGACATTTGTAAGAGTACATGCTTGATAATTAGTAATGAGTCCACCCACAGAGCATCACTGGTGTCCCCATTCAAAAGAGAATTAGCTATTAATAGTAGCACTCCAAAGCAAGACAGCCTTCCATGAGCTACCACAGCTGGTCTGGGAACTGAACTCGATCATATTATACCAATATTACCAGCATGTGTTGAGAAGCTGAGAGCAGAGCTGATGGCAATGTACTTGTTTACACTAAAAAATAATCTCAGCCGTGAGATTAGTAATAAAAAACAAGTCAAGAGACACCCATATCTGTAACAAAGCAATGTTAAAGGCTCTGCTTTAATGAAGTGGGAATATTTCTGGTTTGGAATGTGCCAGATGAACAGTTGAGACTTGCTCACATCAGGTTTAGCTGCATGCTGGTAACTTGTTGTAATAATCTATTTTAAAGGATAGACAACACCAGGACAGGCTCCAACTTCCATGGTTTTAACAAAGAACTCGTCATAGCAAAAATTAATGTTTACAGCAGTGAGCGACAATGAAACATTTTGTAAGAGAAAGGTTCAAGAATGGCTGACATCAGCACCTTCCGTTAATGGCAGAGGGACAAGTAACTTGGGATAGTCTAGAAAAACAACAGCGTCAAACTCACTGCTCACAAAACCACACCTTGGACATGTTGTCAAGTATCTTGTAGCAGAACAATGTATTGCCCAAGTTTGGTGTCTGGGAAATTCAATGCTTTCATATTAACAGACATTATTCAAGATTTTTTCCAAGTTTTACAACGGGTCAGATTATGAAGAGATTATGGATTCTTTGAAATTTATACAGGTACGGGATGGTTGAATAGAGGAATTTTAGTGTGTGTGAAATTTTCCACAGCGATAGGAGAAATCTAAAACAATCAGAGCCAAGCCATTCAGGAGAGAAGTTAGGAAAGACTCCTTCACACACTGGGTAGAACTCCACTTACAAAAACAGCCCAATTTTAAACCAGAGAGCAATACATTTTTCCTAGACAAGATGTTCAAGAATATGGAGCAAACATGATCTTACTGCATAGAAGTCAGTCTCAAGGGGCTGAACGGCCTACTGTTCATTTCATTCACTTGCATTACAAAGCAAGCAGAGGTCGTGTGGTGCTGCTCATCAGACCCACACTCTCCTCTAATCAGCAAACCAGATATTTCTCACTGGACCACAACTCACCGGTTATATAGTAGATGCACTTCTGGTTTTCCTTCATTCGGGAGACATAGTCTGATAATGGGGTGAGCTCGTCTCCACACTGCGAGGTGTGGTAACGCAGCATTTCAGACAGCTTCTTGCGATTCTGGGAGTCCTCATGGATCCCCAGCTAGGAGTTAAAGAAAGGATAACAGTTATTACACCATCTTACATCAAG
The DNA here is from genome assembly GCF_047496885.1 of Scyliorhinus torazame. Classification (NCBI taxonomy): domain Eukaryota; kingdom Metazoa; phylum Chordata; class Chondrichthyes; order Carcharhiniformes; family Scyliorhinidae; genus Scyliorhinus; species Scyliorhinus torazame. Next base: position 368,101,784 of record NC_092710.1, read on the forward strand.
AATTACAAGTTCAGAATTTTAAAAACGCATTGTCTAAATGGGGAGATGGCAGACCTCTTGAGGTAGAGGGATCTGGGTGTCTGAACAAACAGATACAGCAAGTCATTAGGAAAGCTTAGACTGCCATTAAGACCAATGAGATTTTTTTTTCTTCAAGAGCCCTTGCTGTGTGTGGTTTATATAAATGATTGCCATTGTAGGGTTGATTCACAGATGATATGAAAATTGGTAAATAGTGAGGATCGCCTTCGATTACAGGATACAGACTGGCTGGTCAGATGGGCTGATCAGTGGCAAATGGAATTCAATCAGGATAAGTGTGAGTTGATGTACTTGGGCAGGACGAAAAAGGCAAGGGAATACATGATAAACGGAAGCACCGAGGATCAGAGGGATCTTGATGCGCATGCACACTGCTCCCTGAAGGTAGCAGAGCAGGTGGATAAAGTGGCTCAGAAAGTATATGGTATACTTGCCTTTATTAGCTGAGGAGTCCGAGAGCAGGGAGGTTATGTGGGAATTGTACAAAATGTTGGTTAGGCCACAGCAGTATTGTGCAGTTCTGGAATTCACATTATAGGAGGGATGAGATAGCACTGGAAAGGGTACAGAGGAAATTCACCAGATGGTGCTTGGGCTGGAAAGTTTTAGTTATGAAGAGAGATTGGATAGACTGGGATTGTTTTCTTTGGAACAGAGGAGACGGTGGGGTGAGAGAGAGAACACATGAACAAAGGAAATTACAGCTTCGGCCTGCCAAGCCTGCACCAACCATGCTGCCCGTCTAACCCAAAACCTTCTTCACTTCCAGGGTCTATTTCCATCCTGTTCATGTTTTTGTCAAGACGCCCCATAAACATCACTATTGTACCTGCTTCCACCACCTCCTCCTTCCCTTGCACATCTCTAAACTTCCCCAAACACCATAAATCTATGTTTCCTAGTAATTGACTCTTCTACCCTGGGGAAAAACGTCCTGACCATTCCCCTCAATTTTGTAGATTCCTATCAGGTCGCCCCTCAACCTCCGTCACTCCAATGAGAACAAACCAAGTTTATCCTATCGCTCCTTACAGCTAATGCCCTCCACGCCAGGCAACATCCTGGTAAACCTCTTCTGTACCCTCTCCAAAGCATCCACGTCATTCTGGTAGCATGGCGACAAGAATGGAACACAATATGGCCTAACTAAGGTTCCATAAAGCTGCGATATGCCTTCTTGTGGACCTGTACACCCAGATCCCTCTGCCTATCAATACTCTTCAGGGTTCTGCCATTTACTGTATATTTTCCACCTGAGACGTATGAAATTATGAGGGATATACACGAGAAGCTTTTCTTCGTGGAGGGATCAATGACTGGGGGGGCATTGATTTAAGATAAGGGGCAGGGGGTCTAGAGGGGATGGGAGGGAAAACCGTTTTATCCAGAGGGTGGTGGGAGTCTGGAACTAAGAAGTATTTAGATGAGCATTTTCAATGCCAAGGCATACAAGGCTATGGGCCAGGTGCTTGTTTGTGACTGGCACAGACACAATGGGCCAAAGGGCCTTTTCTGTGCTGCAGGTGTACGACTGAAGATGAAGTCTTCAGAATTCCCTTCCTCAAAGGGCAGAAGCAAAGGCTTTAAATAGTTTGAAAACAAGAGTAGATAGATTCTTGATTACATAGATACATAGAAGACAGGAGCAGGCCGTTTGGCCCTTCAAGCCTGCTCCACCATTTATCACGATCATGGCTGATCATCCAACTCAATAGTCTAATCCTGCTTTCTCCCCATAACCTTTGATTCCACTCGCCCCAAGTGCTATATTAACACGGGGATGAAAGATTATTGGGGGTAGGTAGGAATGGGTGGTTGAATGGCTGATTGGGGGGAGGAATGGGCGGTTGAATGGCTGATTGGGGTAGGTAGGAATGGGCGGTTGAATGGCTAATTGGGGGGAGGAATGGGTGGTTGAATGGCTGATTGGGGGTAGGAATGGGCGGTTGAATGGCTGATTGGGGTAGGTAGGAATGGGCGGTTGAATGGCTAATTGGGGGGAGGAATGGGTGGTTGAATGGCTGATTGGGGGTAGGAATGGGCGGTTGAATGGCTGATTGGGGTAGGTAGGAATGGACGGTTGAATGGCTAATTGGGGGGAGGAATGGGTGGTTGAATGGCTGATTGGGGGGAGGAATGGGCGGTTGAATGGCTGATTGGGGTAGGTAGGAATGGACGGTTGAATGGCTAATTGGGGGTAGGAATGGGCGGTTGAATGGCTGATTGGGGGTAGGAATGGGCGGTTGAATGGCTGATTGGGGGTAGGAATGGGCGGTTGAATGGCTGATTGGGGTAGGAATGGGCGGTTGAATGGCTGATTGGGGTTGGAATGGGTGGTTGAATGGCTGATTGGGGTAGGAATGGGCGGTTGAATGGCTGATTGAATTGTATGACGGAACAGACCTGGGGGGGGGGGGGGGGGGTGACCTACTGCCATCCCTCACCGTACGTGTGCAGCGAGAGAACGATTTGAGTTGCACATTTAATGGGTTAATCTACACCCTCTATACTGTAGGCCCTTCAGCAATTCAATAAATAGTGATTAGACATTTGTGCCAGGACAATGGAGGTGAAATTCCCAGGAAGGAAACTGCACTCACCAAGTAGAGAGCCCCACTCTTCCCCACCCCCCCTGCTTTTTGCCCTTCATACAAACAGCAGGCCAATACGAAGCAGGAGCTTCTTCCTCCTTTTGCCCGTACCTTCAGGTTCTTGGAGAACTGCTCATAGAATTTCTTATAGTTTTCCTTGTCCTCTGCCAGCTCAGAGAAGAGCTCCATGCACTTCTTGACAATGTTCTTGCGAATGACCTTCAGGATTTTGCTCTGTTGAAGCATTTCTCGGGAAATATTCAAGGGCAGGTCCTCAGAGTCCACCACACCACGAACAAAGTCTGGGTTAAGACAATCAGTCACATCAGACATGAACCAAAAGGGTCTTAATGACAAAAGTCAGAGTCCAAGAGAGCCAGGTATCTGGGCTTACACCACTGAAATAACACACACTGAACTTTAGACTTCCAAGTTTAGCGGAAGTCAGACTATAGAATTCTACGCATAAAAAGAATACCAGTCAATCACTCACCTTTCACACACACTGGGCTGATTGAGAAGCTTTCACAAATGATCAATGTCATGGCAGGATGCACTACATTAGTGCACCCTGCTACATGTACTAGCTGAATAAATTTGTTTGGACTACAGCCAGAGCACCCCAAAAACAGCTGTTACTGGGATGACCAGATTGGCAGACATGAACGACCACATCTGCTGCACTGTAACTCAGAACATGCGGTGCACAAGTTCGAGGCTAACTAAAGGAAGCCACAAGAGCTAATAAAAACAAAGGCAATAAGAGATTTGTGGAGGTATAATTTCTGAACAGGAATCCCTGAAACTGGAAGTCAATATCCAGTAGCCTACACCAAACAGTAGTACCATGAGGGGAACATTCCACCACCTGTACCCAAATCAGAAAGGCCACACAACACATTTATTAAAACACTCATACTCTGGGATCAGTTCCTCACAGCTGTCCATGGCCCACAACACACTTATTAAAATACTCACTCAGATACTCAGGGATCAGCTCCTCACAACTGTCCATGATGAAGACTCGGCGCACATAAAGCTTGATGTTGTTCTTCTTCTTCTTGTTTTCAAATAGGTCAAAGGGAGCCCTCCTGGGAATGAACAGGAGGGCACGAAATTCCAGCTGGCCCTCAACAGAGAAATGCTGAGGGGAAAAGCCACAAATTATTCTCAGAGCTAACCAACCTCTGCTATCTTTATTTCATGACAAATATCTGGCGACAAGGTCAGGTACAGGGAATGTTCAGGATGGTCTTCGGGATGGACTTTGAATTGCCTGAAATGATTCTGACTGAAGATTTCAAGTCCCAGGCAGTCAAATTAAAGTGAAGTTGAATCATAGAATTTACAGTGCAGGCCATTCAGCCCCTCGAGTCTGCACCAATCCTTGGAAAGAGCACCTACTTAAGCGCACACCTCCACCCTATCCCCATTACCCAGTAACCCCACCAAACCTTTTTGGACACGAAGGGACAGTTTATCATGGCCAATCCACCTAACCTGCACATCTTTAGACAGGAGGAGGAAAACCGGAGCACCCGGAGGAACCCACGCAGACACGGGGAGAAAGTGCAGACTCCAGTCGCCCGAGGCCGGAATTGAACCCGAGTCAGTGGAGCTATGAGGTAGCAGTGCTAACCAATATGCCACCCTAGGAACAGGCACAAGTTATTCAACCCATCGAGCCTGCAATTAGATCATGACTGATCACCCATCTCCGCTCCACTTCCCTTCATGGTCGCCGTATCACTGAATGTCACTGGTTCCAGAAATCTATCAATTTCAGTCTTGAACATGCTCAATGCTGGGGTAGAGAATTCCAAAGCTTCACTGCCTCATCCCAGTCCCAAATGGCCCTACCCCTTATCCTGGAGCTATGCTCCTGGTTTTAGACTCACCGGCCACCATCACACACTGAACATTTGGTAAGTTACAATGAGGCTACCCCTCATTTTTCAAAACACAGACCCAGAGTCAATCTCTCCTAAAACCCAATCTGGTGAACCTGTTACACGCACTCTATGACACCAAAATCCTTTCTTTGAGAGAAGGGGACGAAAACCAAACACATTACTCCCAGTGGGGTCTCACCAAGGCTCTCTACAAACTGTAGCAAGGCATTTTTACTTCTGCACTCTGATGGGAAAGGGTTGTCAATTAACGAATAACAGTCACCAGGGAGCTGTGTTTCTGCCAGTGTCAAACCAATAATTATCTTTATTAGTGTCACAAGTAGACTTACATTAATGCTGCAATGAAGTTACTGTGAAAAGCCCCTAGTTGCCGCACTCCGGCACCTATTCGGGTACACGGAGGGAGAAAGCCCACGCAGATACGGGGAGAATGTGTAGGCTCCGCAGTGACCCAAGCCGGGAAGCAGCATGGGCTTAGCATTGATCAGAAGCCGAACGGGACTAGCCACATTAATACGGAGGCTACCAGGGCAGGTCAAAGGCTAGGAATCCTATGGCGACTAACCCACCTCCTGTCCCCCACCTACAAGGCACAAGTCAGGAGTGTAATGGAATACTCTCCACTTGCCTGGATGAGCGCAGCCCCAACACTCAAGCTCGACACCATCCAGGACAAAGCAGCCCACTCGATTGGATCTCACCCACAAGAATTACATGGGAGGATACTAAAAACAGTTTTGTTAGTCCAGCTGGCAGTCTCCAAGTAGTGTTATTTGCTTCTATCCCACAATATACATGGCATGTTAAAGATGTTACAGTGCACTCAAAATCAGGTTAAACCTGCCTTCACAGCAAGATGGTCCTCCCAATCATTAGTGAGGCTCTTGTAGAACTCGCCATACTCCTCCTGTGTGATGTCATCAGGATTGCGAGTCCAAATGGGTTTTGTTTTGTTCAGCTCCTCTTGGTCAATATATTTCTCTTTGATCTTCTTGGTCTTTTTCTTGTCCTTCTTTTCACCATCTTCTTCCTCATCAGAACCTACATCTTCAATCTTGGGCTTCTCTCCTTCATCCATATCCGCACCATCCTCTTTCTCAGGCTTTTCCTCAGTTTCAGCCTCATCGTCACTGATCTCCTTTTCCCGTTCCTTCTCAACCTGAAGAAAACAAGTCACATCAGTAAACATCCCACCACCACTTCTTCCAAAATCTACAAGAAACAGGCACTTAAATTGATAGTTAGCCCAACGTGAAGAAGAACTGTCCCTTTTGAATTGAAAACTTGTCACAAGTAGGCTTCAAATGAAGTTACTGTGAAAAGCCCCTAGTCGCCACATTCCGGCGCCTGTTCGGGAGGCTGTTACAGGAATCGAACCGTGCTGCTGGCCTGCCTTGGTCTGCTTTCAAAGCCAGCGATTTAGCCCTGTGCTAAACAGACCCTCAGTGAGATGGTGGAAAATGAAAATCACACTATGATGTAACAGACTGAATGTCAGGCAATGACATTTCCACACATGCTCTAATTTTACAACAAAGAACAAATGGCAGAGAGGAAAACATGAGAACGATTAAAGCACTGAGCACATGGAATGATAAACGCAGCAGTCTAACAAGGGCAAGCAAGAGCTAATTGAGATGCAGCCTGGAGTGCAATCATCACTGGAATTGGGCTGTGGAAAAGTATTGAAGCAGGACTCTCATTTATTTTACTGAGTAACAAACATCACTTGTGATGCCAGCAGTGTGAAACAGCAAGGTTCACCTGTCGCTCAGAGATAATCTAGATTAGCTACATTTCAGGGCCCACACACACACAAAGTTTACGCGATATGCAATGTGAAATGATCTGATCAGACAAGCCATTATCACACAGGCCATCTTTGATGGGCCCAATTTCAGTATCAAGCTTGCAGTGAGCAAATGACTCAGGCCCTATTTACAAGTTTGTTGATACGGTCAATCTTATAGTGTGCAGAACTGTAAGAATCCCAGTGTGTGTATTGACCAGTGAAGATAAGCTTGTGGTAGATCTGGTTAGAGAACCCCCAGCAGATTCCTCAATTAGTACATCAAAGGAAAGGAGCTTATTTGACTGTTCCAATTTCAAACGGTGAATTTGAGCACAGGTGGAGACCATAAGGAAATTCTTACGTGCTGCTACAGATTTAAATATGACAAACGTTATCATCCATATGTCAGAAATACAAAAGGGGAAAGACGTTGGGTATTATTCCATCAAACCCAACAAAGGAGCTTGCAAGAGCTGGCCAAGTAGGAATTCCATGGCAATACCCATCTATTTGAGCATACATGGTGTTAAACTCAACATTGTCCAGTCCGCAAGTCCAATGAACACAGATTCAGGTAATGGCGAGTGGTCTAGATCACCACGGTATAATGTTGCAGTTCAAATATTTATGGCTCCTTATTGGTGAATACGTAGTAATGCCTTTTTTCAGCGATACTCCAACTCCAATTTCAGTTTTCTGGTACAACCACCAGAGCTGGAAAATGCACCCGGCAAAATAAATGGAGATTTCCACGGTATTGATACACACGCTAAGGACCGGATTACAATGTGAACAGAGTTGGGGAGTGCATTTAAACAATACAAGACTCTAAAGGGAAAGTCAACATCTCAGTACTTACAAAGAGTGTAATAGGATAACCTATGAACTGAGAGTGTTTCTTCACAACCTCTTTGATCCTCTTTTCCTCTAGATACTCAGCCTGATCTTCTTTCAGGTGCAGAACCACCTTTGTACCACGGATGACTGCATCAGCAGAGTCTTCCCCATCACCCTTTCCTAAAAGACAAAACAAAAGGATTAATAATTGGAGAGAAAGCTGTTCTTGGAAAAAGCATCTCAAGATTAACAAAGCAGTATTGAAAGGAACAGAAGGCAGCCATGCAACTAATGCTACCAGCCATGGCAGCACTCAGATGCCGGAGTCATCAGCAATGGGAATACTGCCTGGATTCTTCACCCCTAACCTATGGGCACAGATCCTTACTGCCAAGATCAGCCAACGCAGCACTCAAAGGATAACTCAACACCTTCAGTATTGCACTAAATAGTTCTTCCTTTCTGCAGTGACTAGTTGGATTGCTACCACATCTTTATATACTATGATGAGATTGCCAGTTTTAGTTTCTGCCAAACAGTCACGTGTTTAAAAAGCAGTTCCGCGATGGTGTGCATTTTCCAGACTGGCCAAAGCATTAGAAGCACAGTAAGAAAATCCAGGAAGTAGTACCATGGGCGAGTAGGGACTGTGTAAAAGTAGCCAAGTTCTTAGTCAATGTGCCATGTGTATGAAGCTTGCTGACCAGCAGCAGCCTAATTTCCAAACCATGAGCTGCTGAACTCAAGTCAGAATGTGCAATATAACATATTAAATACGGTGGGATTTCAACTGCACTGCCAGCAATGCCGACAAGCTGTTACTCGGCGATACAGGAGTATCGAGCAGGTGACAGGAAGAACACCAGGTTATAGTGCCTGAACAAGTGAACATTTTAATGAAGGGCCCATCAGTTTGATATAAAGTTGGCAGTTTTCCTGCCAGGGGACTGTCACTTTACTGCCCGTGTTTAGGATGGTGACAGCAGGTGCATCAATAAATTAATCCCATTACAGACTATTCCAAATCAATCCAGCGTCATCAGTTACACATTTTCTTAATGAACCTTCCTGCGTGTCAGGAAGCCTTGAATGGATTAGGGAGTTTTATCTCTGTCAAATCCACTGTCCAATTTGGAGAACAGCAAATAATCCCATGATCAAATAAGTTAATCGTGTCAGGGCACCTGCTCCTGATTAGCAACGCCATGTGCCTGTCACAATATAAAACGGCTGAGATCAGAATCAATCGAGTCACTAGCTGCAGAAGAGGGAGCTGCTCTCACCATGAGTGGCACATGCAAGCGGTCAGTTTCTGCATACTCTCAGAAAAGATCAAGACATCGATCTAACAGCACCAGCATGTACCCCATGCCCAGCATTCCAGAGTACCCAGGCTACCAAAGTCTCAAGGTGAGTGTGATTAAGTTCAATGTTTTACTCTTGCCTTGTCCAGAGAATCACAAATCCTCTTTACTATCAGAACCTCATCACAACTGGAATAACTTCCAGTTGATGATATTCCTTGGAGTATGTCTGATTGGTTTGATGGAATGATGTCTCACTCATGACATTTGCTAGGTCAAGAGCTCCATGGAAGAATTTCCATGGTGACTTGCTGTCCCTGCAGCTGGTAAAGATGTTGGAAGGGGGGTGATTTCTGAGCAGTGGATCTTGCAGATGGCACAGCGCTGCCAGGTTTCAATGGATGGCAGATTTGGTGCCAGTCTCAGGCTGTTTTGTTCTGGATGTTGTTGGAGCTGTTCTCACCCAGGCAAAGAGTTCGAAAGTTTTTGATGCAGAATTCAAAATTCATTTACATGTCTGGTCTGGTTAAATTTCAGATCAATGATGACCCCAGGATACTGGTGGGCACTCCACTGGAGATGGTCATTGTCTGACACTTATAGCACAAATATTACTTGCCACTGATCAGCCCAAGGTTTACTGCACATAGACGCGACTGCATCAGTGAATCGAACGAACACTGCAGTCATCAGCAAATCACCTCAGGGTCCAGAATATTGCCACTGAAGCCGAAGTTTTACTCAATCTCCAAGAAAAACTCCAGCAGACCAGTCCTTTCCCAACACTAGCCTGCATCCTGTCTGAAGAATTGCATGAGTTCTGGTAGAGAAGGTGTAATTTAGATAGTAATGAGCAAGAAAACATAGCCAGATGTTTGTTAGTCTTAATAATCCATCCAGATTTAGGCATCAAGATTTAATTTGAGGAATACTAACCAATTCTCATTTCCTTAACTTTAGCCTACAAAGTGCCTGCCAGTCAGACTTTATTCCAGCCCGATTCTCAACATTTCCAGCTGGAAGGGGAACACCATCTCCCACAAAAACATCAACACAGTCGCCATTCACTCCCTCGTCAAATGGAGCCTCGCAGGATTGGCTGGGGATTACACATTCCAGAGCTCCAACAAGAACACTGGGACAATTCCGTGATCAGAGTCTGGAAGAGTACTTCAACGAGAGACTAATGAAATTGAAGTACTGCAACATCCAGGCACCCAGACCACAATCCTATTTTCACGCAAGTCAGCACGGGGGACATCAGAAATGTTTCAAAGCTGTGCAGTAACAGTAGTTCACAATACAAATGAGAACATGGGCGGGCAAGTTTCAAACCACTAACTTCGACAGACATTGCAACAGAAATTGTTGGTATTTGCTCATGCTTGGATGTTGCGCTCAACGTTTTCAGGTCTGAGCACTTCACAACTGGAGAATAAACCCAAACTTATTCCTCCCAGTTTAACTGGCAGCAATAAAGCTGGACTCATTCAACTGGGTTGGGTGCTCCTGATCCACTGTTGAGACGCACACCATGTTACTCTAATCAATGTGCTCTCTGCCGTTAACATGTAGGCCAAGTGCTTAAACAAGTTTGTTGAATTTCAGATCAGTATTTTCTGTGCAGCTATGTAGACTCCGTCATACGTATGGTTTAAGACCATAGAGCAATCAGCCACTTACAGCAAGGGATGTCATCTGGGCCAATTAAATTGTCGAAGAACGTATGAAAGATTACAGATCTATTAATAGATCCCAATGATAAAAACAGGGATTGGGGAGGGTCTCGGAGATATACAAGTTGATGGAATGGGAAGGAGTCCCTATCAGGGAGGTGAAGAGGAAGTGGGAAGAGGAGCTGGAGGAGAGAGTTGGAAATCGAATTATGGGAAAGGCTTGTGCCAGACTTATGGTCCAGTTCAAGGTGGTTCATAGGGCCCACATGACGGTAGCCCGGATGAGCAAGTTTATTGAGGAAGTGGAGGATAGGTGCGGACGCTGTGGGGGGGGGGGGGGGGGGGGGGGGGGGAGAGAAAGGGAAGCCCGGCGATCATGTACATGTGTTCTGGGCGTGTCCGAAGTTGAGGGGATTCTGGCAGGGATTTGCAGACGTTGTGTCAGAGGTCCTGGAAGGGGAGGGCGACTCCAAGTCCAGGATTGGCAATATTTGGGGTAGCGGAAGATCCAGAACACAGAGGGATGCCGATGTTCTGGCCTTCTCCTCCCCTGCTGGCCAGACGGATTTTGCTGGGATAGACTTGGAACCGCCAAAGTCAGGAGCGTGGGTCAGCGACATGGCGTGGTTTTTCAGGCTGTAAAAGATTAAGTTCGCCTTGAGAGATCAATTGGGGGGGGGGGGGGGGGGAGGGAGGAGAAGAGGAAAATGGGAGGCATGGTAGTGTAAGCCAAGGACAGGGAATTTAGTAATTATTAGTTAACGAGTAATTAGGAAATAGGGCGGGGCTAGTAGGGGACGTTGTCTTTAGGTTTTTTTGCGTGTGTCGGCCCGCGCAGTTGTTTAAGGAATGTTAAAAAGTGTTAAAACTGAAAATTAAAAATCCTTCAATAAAATATTTTCTTAAAAAAATGGGTCCCAATGATACTCTCATTGAAACATGTGACTGTAAATACTTACCACTCAATCATATTTCAAAACATGCTGTGCTGAAGTGTTGCCGTTTAATTAAATGCATGTACACTGACATTTCTATCCAGAATGCTAGCAAAAGGCAGTTGGAATCCATACAGCATAGGACTGTATGAATGGTGCAGGAGGCGATTTGGCCCATAGAGTCTGCATCATCTCTCAGAGCACCCTGCCCAGCAGGCCCACATCCTCACAGCTCCATCTAACTGTTATAAAGACACAAAGGGACAATCCACCTCATCTGCATATCTTTGGGCTGTGGGGGAAAACCGTAGCACTCGGAGGAAACCCATGCCACAGGGGAGCGCATGCAAACTCCAGAGTCATCCAAGGCCGGAACTGAACCCATGCCCCCTGCAGAGCGACAGTAGTGCTAACCACTATTGAATGGCAGAGCAGGCCCCCCTCCTCCTAATTCTTCAGATTTTCTGCTTTAAAAAAAAAACAAATTTACATACCTCTTGGAAGTTGACCCTTGCACTGGAATAAAAGACAGTCACCTCAATCAAGTAGCCATAATTCAGGCTTGTAAACTACACACATCAACCCACCCGCAATATCAAGGAAATGGGAATCCTGCTTTATCCCACAGCTGTCCTGACTGGGATCAGCACAATTTCAGAGTTACAGACTACATCTCATGCAGCCAGACTATCAACTGCAAACAACCCACCCAGTTTTCACTGCTCCTTCCCCATTTATTACTCACCAGTATAAGTTTTGACAGTGAAGGAGCCACCAGCTGATGATTCCCAGGCATATGCCTCATCGTCATTGTGCTTGGTGAGCACTGTAACCTTCTCAGCCACCAAGTAGGCAGAATAGAAGCCAACACCAAACTGGCCAATCATTGAAATATCTGCACCAGCCTGCAGAGCTTCCATGAAGGCTTTGGTGCCAGACTTGGCAATGGTGCCCAAGTTGTTGATCAGATCAGCCTTGGTCATCCCGATCCCAGTGTCGATGACGGTGAGGGTACGTTTCGCGCAGGTTGGGGATGATTTCAATCTTCAGATCCTTGCCAGTTTCCAATTTTGAAGGATCGGTCAA